>NW_009925969.1:0-42536 GCF_000696875.1 Nestor notabilis | reverse complement strand
CCCCGTGCATCCTCCCCCCCCCCCCCTCCCCCTCCTTTGTAGACTATTTTGTAACTGTTTTCACCTTCTAATTTTCTGGGACTTCTTGTTGTTTTGGTTTGTTAGTTGTTTGTTTGGGTTTTTCTAATAATTGCATAGTGCTAATGTAACTCTGTCATGGTATTGATCTTGGAGACTGTTATGCGATGTAGATAAAGCTTGGGTGGTTTTAATTTTTTGTAACTTCAATGTTATTGCAGTTGTTTGTTTCATACACTTCCTACACTTTCATCTACTTAAAGGTTTATTTCCTCTGCAGCGGTGTTGACACTTGTGGAGATCTTCTTTGTGTCTCTAATGCTACCACTTTTCTTGTTTTGGTAACTTAGAAATGAGCATGCTATTATTTCAGGGGTCAGAAGAAATACGCATTTTAGAGAGTGTTGTCTCCTTGTTCTTAATCCAGTTGCTTTGTATATGAACTTTGAGTGACTCATTTTCTATATTAAGTCTAATAACAAATTGCCTGTCCTTTTATATTTTGTCTTTTTTTCATTTTATGACTTTTCACATTTATTTTTGAGAAATTTTTTGGATTGATTTATTCCCTCAACTAGGCTGCATTTTTCCTAATCAGTATTTATTTTGTGATGGGTGGGTACTACCTAAAAATACACTGCATATTTCCTTGCTAATTGGCTTGATATCTTTTATACATCTAAACAACTATGGAAGATGGGTAGAAGGAGATATCCTTGTAAATACTAAAAATCTGTCTGGATTTGGTCTTTGGTAACCTATTATAGGTGACCCTGCTTGAGCAAAAGGGGTGGACTGGATCTCCAGAGTGGCCTGCCTGCCAGCCTCAGCTGTTAGTAATTTTGTGAATGAGCTTCAAGATTTTAATTAGATAAAATGTAATGTTACAGTATTGCTTCCTGCAAGTCAGGCTACTAGAGCTGAGAGACATAGCTTGCATAAGAGTTACAGCCTAATAAGAAAGCCTACACATAGATTAGCTATTTAGATGACATGTGCTTCTTTTTTTTTTTTTTTTTTCTTTTTTTAACCCTTGGAATACTCATTTTGCATTATTTCCTACCTCCACCTGTTTTTGAAATAACAGGCTAGAGAATCCCTTCAATTAACTATGCATGTCTCATTTTATTTTATTTTTTTTGCACCTTGTAGTTAAGTTTCAAACTCTCTTGATAAGAGTACTCAAAATTTTAAAGTCTGTGTTAGTTATGCAAGACATTTTATGTTGAAAAATAGTTTGGACTCTTGTCTTGGTTAGGAGTTTATGAATTAATTGAACTAAGCATTAAATTCATGTAGGAGCAGCATACATATTTTTACTTTCTAGAACTCTTGCTGCTGGGTTTGTTTATTGTCCCTTTATGCAAGAGGTGTTCAAGTGTAATATAACCAATCTGAATTTGTTATGATGGTAACTACTAATAGTAATTCCACATTCATCCCTGCTATTATTTGCTTCTTATGAGGAGTTGCACTCATAGCTGCATGGACAAAATATAGTGCTATTAGTATGTAATTTATAGTAGCAAGAAATGGATTCACCTTTGTGTGGCAGGAGGCACAATTTAGCTAGTTAATGAATGGATAGTCCAATTTTTAGCTTACAGAAAGAAATGTTGTAGATTTCTTAATCTTGTGGTATTTTTTTCAGCTTTCCTATTTGTATCTTAAAATTCCCTTTCATATAAACAATGTAAAATGTTGCTTATGAACATGTTCCTTTAACATGTGGGGTTTTTTTTCATATCACAAGTTAAGCTGAAATTATAACATTTAAGTCTATTTCTATATGCTTAGGTTATATAAATGAGAACATAAATGTATTAGTACAGAATGACTGCATCTCTGGTAAATGTTTCTCTTTATCAGTCCTAGTGAACTATCCTTTCTTTTTCATGGGCAGTTGTTGTAGATGAGAATATTTTTATTGGTTTTGATTATTCCAATGCATTCTTTCTTACAAATTTCTGTGAAGGTCCCAGTCCACCAGTTCAAGTTTCTTCTGGTTTATTAGATGATCCTGTGCTAGAAAATACTGGAACTGGAGAACCTGCTTGTGAAAGTGTATCAAGACAAACTCTGGAAGCAAACACATCGCCATTTTCTGTATTCTCTTACGGTCTGGAAGGCAACCAAATCTCGGGGAACTTTGTGAATCCTTATGAGAATTCTGAGGACCTTGTAGAATATGTGACTGATAAGTGTAATGATTGGAATGGTCAGAATGGAATTGCTTTTGTAAACATGGATTCTTATGAGCCAGGTGATGGTAATAGAGAAGATCATGCTCAAGACGAATTTTCTATGGGAACAGAAGAAGCAGTTGTGTTTCGAGAAACAATAAATAAAATATTTTCTGAGTTTGAAAAAAGCATAGAGTCTTTCACTGACTTACAGCCTCAATTGTCTGATCTCAATCACAATGCTACTAGAGAATGTTGTGAAGAATCAGGACCAATGCCTTTAATGAGATATTTTAGCATAGATTCAGACTTGGTGTGTCCAAACAACAGGACATGTAAAACATCTGCTGAAGATCAAGCTATACTGAAAAATAACCTAAGTGATGCTGTTCATGAACTACAGCAGATAAAAAATACAGAGAATGTTGAAATCCAAATACCTATAGCAATTGCTAATGAGTTAAATGTCAGTGATGACCAAGGAAATTCACTTGAACTAGTAGTGAGACCTAAAATAAGAAAACAAAATACTTCAAACCAGTTGGAGAGAGAGAGGCTTCTTGATGAGGAGGAAGGGGAAAGTAATTCCTGGAGGAGAAGCGAAATTGATGAAGTTCAGCAAGGGAATGCTGACTGTGCCTTAAACAGCAAAGAGATGAGTTCTAGTACGTTCTTTGGCTCAAGAGGGCACGAAGGTCATCGGAAGAACACAGAACTAAGAAAAAATGCAGCAGCTCAAGAACGAAAAAATGTTCAGGAAGACAGCACTTTTTGGGATGAACTGGAAGGCTGCAGCAGACACTTCTCAATGGACCACAAAGACGAAGACAGGTAAAATTTAAGTTTTGTTTGTTTTAGTATTGAATCTTTTGTGTACATAATGCGTGAATCTGAATAGTTTGTTAGCAAATGGGTTGAACTCAAGCAATTTCAGAATATGATCAGATAACAAGATGCCAACTTTTCCTTTCAGTTTTTCTTCACCCTTCCTCAAGTCCATCTAAAGAAATGGGAATGTACATTCTTCTAGTAATGTAAAAAGCCTTTCCTTATGTTTAGGGCCAAAGTGTCTTACCACTAAGGAAGATTACTTGTTTATTTTATTTTCACTGAGCAGATGGAGGCTAGAGAGAGACAAAAGTTTGTTCAGCATCGGTTTTGGCAAATCGTGGGTCTTTGAAAGTTCCCTTCAAGACTTGTTATTTTCAGAATTTGTTCTTTTTGCAATCAAATGTCAATATTCTGCATTACAGCATATTTATATTCTTGTCTCCAGCCTTTTGAAAAAAATTATTCTTCCGTGTCATATCTAAAGAATAACTTGATAGGATTGCTTATAATTCCTTTTTTGATGATAGTTCTTTACACTAGTGTTTCCAGAGTGACTATTACAGTTTCAGATCTGTACAAATGGCTCCAACCTGGACACCAGGGTCAGTATTCGGGCTCCTCCTGTTCTGAGCTCTCTACCCAGAAGACGGATTAATTTGGATGAAATTTATGTTGATCAAATTCTACTCATATAGTGCTGGGTTAAGAACTGTTCACTGTGGATTGGAATTGTGTAACTGAGTTATTTGAGGTTGAAAGCATTTCTAATGTTCTGTTCATATACGGCAAATGCAGTAGTGTCGGGGTTTTTTTATTTTTCTTTTTTCCTGTTTTACTTCCAGTTTGCTTGCATCTTGTTGATTCTGTTCCCACTGCATTCTTAACGCAACATGTCTTCTAGATGTTGATGTGTTTTTTTTGTGTGTGTGCTTGCCATTAGGCTTCATAAGCTAACCTGCTTAGTGTAGATTGTGTTTCCACTGCTACTATAGAGAGAACAGCATGAAAATTAGTCTGGATAAACTCTTGTCCTTAAAATATCTCACAGTCCCAATTATGAAGGAACAAAATCCTTAAGGGATTATAAAATGAGGTAGTAGTCTTAATTTTTTTTCCCCCTTATTAAATAGGAGGGTTTGCAAATAAATCTTTTCCTTCCTTGTAAGGTTTATTTTTTGCAAGTTTTTGTTACTGCATGATCTTTTCCACTTCTGAAATGCTGCTATTAGAAAATTAAAATGCAGTGGAGAAAAAGGAATTGCTTTACATTTATAGCATGACAAAAAGAAGTACAGATTGCTTGTTTGAAAGTGACTATGTTCATCACGATGGCAATAATTAAACCACTAAACAGACAGCATGTATGGTCTTTAATTTAGAAAAATGTACTTCGTTTTTAAATCCTCGAAAGATTTGTCCCCATGAAGCAAATTGTCAATGGTAACTCTGTACAAAGGAGCATTATGCTTTTCTGCTCTTACAAGGTAAAGTTTTATGTTTAAAGGGTTAAGCCATATTACATGTTTAAATATCAGGTTAGATCCTGCAACTCACTTTCACTTATGTCCAATTCAGGGAGAAACTCAGCCTGCTGATTACTGCAGTCTGAGCCTTCACCTCACATTTTTGCTTCAATGAGGTGCCTAGCTCTTATGGTTTTAACATGTAAAAGCTATGTATGGGAAGGAGAAAGTCTTGTGTATTTGTTAGAACAACATATGCTCTAAGTTGAAAGGATCATGGTAGGTCCTCAGACGGCAGAGGTGGTGGGAAGAGAATTGTATCAATTGGCTTCCTTCATTTAGATCATATGGCAAGTACAGGCCAGTTCAGCCAGGGGAGAGACTATTCTCAGAAAATTCATGTGCAGATGCTAAGTTAACCTGTTTTGCTTTTGACAAGTGACAAGTCTATAACTCTTTAACCATTAAGTGATGTTCTGCATCTCTGCAGAATTGTGCACAGTTAAATCATAGATCCATAGAATAGTTTGGGTTGAAAGGAACCTCCAGAGATCATCTAGTCCAACCCCCCTGCAATGAGCAGGGACATCTTCAATTAGATCAGGTTGCCCAGAACCACATCCAGCCTGGCCTTGAATGTCTTCACATGGTGCATCCATCGCTTCTCTGGACAGCCTGTTCCAGTGTTTTGCTACCCTCATTGTAAACAACTTTTTCCTCACATCCAGCCTGAATCTCCCCTCTTTTAAAGCCATTATCACTTGTCCTATCGCAACAGGCCCTGCTAAATAGTCTCTCCCCATCTTTCTTATGGGCCCCTTTTAAGTACTGAAAAGCCACAATAAGGTCTCCCTGGAGACTTGTCTTCTCCAAGCTGAACAGCCCCAACTCTCTCAGCCTTTCCTCATCAGAGAGGTGCTCCATCCCTCTGATCATTTTTGTGGCCCTCCTTTGGGCCCTCTCGGAGAGCCTATTCTCAGAAAATTCATGTGCAGATGCTAAGTTAACCTGTTTTGCTTTTGACAAGTGACAAGTCTATAACTCTTTAACCATTAAGTGATGTTCTGCATCTCTGCAGAATTGTGCACAGTTAAATCATAGATCCATAGAATAGTTTGGGTTGAAAGGAACCTCCAGAGATCATCTAGTCCAACCCCCCTGCAATGAGCAGGGACATCTTCAATTAGATCAGGTTGCCCAGAACCACATCCAGCCTGGCCTTGAATGTCTTCACATGGTGCATCCATCGCTTCTCTGGACAGCCTGTTCCAGTGTTTTGCTACCCTCATTGTAAACAACTTTTTCCTCACATCCAGCCTGAATCTCCCCTCTTTTAAAGCCATTATCACTTGTCCTATCGCAACAGGCCCTGCTAAATAGTCTCTCCCCATCTTTCTTATGGGCCCCTTTTAAGTACTGAAAAGCCACAATAAGGTCTCCCTGGAGACTTGTCTTCTCCAAGCTGAACAGCCCCAACTCTCTCAGCCTTTCCTCATCAGAGAGGTGCTCCATCCCTCTGATCATTTTTGTGGCCCTCCTTTGGGCCCTCTCTAACAGGTCCATGTGTTTCCTGTACTGAGGACTCCAGACCTGGATGCAGTACTGCAGGTGGGGTCTAAGGAGAATGCAGTAGAGGGGCATAATCACTTCCCTTGACCTACTGGTCATGCTTCTTTGGATGCAGCCCAGCATATGGCCAGCTTTCTAGGCTGCAAGCACACACTGACAAGTTATGTCCAGCCTTCAATCCACTAGTAGCCCCAAGACCTTCTCCTCAGGGGTACTCTCAATCCCTTCCTCCCCAGCCTGTGTTCATACCAGGGGGTTGCCCTGAGCCAGGTGCGGGACCTTGCGCTTGGCTTTGAGCCTCATGAGGTTTGCATGGGTCTACCTCTTAAGCCTGTCCAAGTCCCTCTGGAGAGCTGTCCATCCCTTGGGTGTGTCAACGGCATGAAAATCCTAAGTTTGGAAATTTAAACATTCAGTGTTCTTTCTTTGTTCAGTATTAATTACTTCAGATTTATTCTCTTTTCTGGTTTGAATTAGTAGCTTTGTGTCAACTTTAAAGAAAGCAAATTTGACTAACAACGAAGGAATATTATTATTGTAAACAGTTTTGGAAATTCCTGAATTACAAAATAGAAAAAGATTTGAATATTTGGGCTAGTCTTACAGTACATTTAAACTTTTTTTAAAAAAAAGTTCTAAAATGTTAGCATTCAGCTTTAGTTGGTACAATATAAGATGCATTAGACTGTATAGCAGAGTTTTTAACAGGTATGATGTCTATTGTAGTTCTTTTAAAAGACCCAAAGTTAGTGAATATTCTCACCTCCATCAGTTTCTCTAGTTGTCAAAATTGTGATAGAAAAATATATTCCTGCTTCAGATTAAAATGCTTCCATATAAGCTGTGTCTTGATATTCTTTATTCTCGTAAATCTCTCTGTGTATAATATGCGGTTTTGCAAAAGTACTTGTAATTCGTTAAATGGCAAGATTTCTTGGCATTTACTTGTAATATTAGACAGAAGTGAGTTTGTGGGGGGGGATAACATTGGTAGCAACAGACATACTGTATTTAGCAAGTTGAAAACTGAGCTGCAGATGTTGTGGATTGCTGTGTAAGATGTGCTCTAATAAGCACGTTTGCATATTAGTAGTTTTTTATCACTCTTTGAAAGGACATAGCTACTTGGCTGCTTTGAATTTTGGTACCTGTCATCTGACACTGGGTATGGAATGAATCTTCTAAGTAGCATTACTAAAGGTAGCAGTAGATAAATCCATTCTTGTTGGCAGAATCTCAAGATCAGTTCTGTTTAAGCTGCCCACCACATGTTGTTTAAGCTGCCCACAACATGTTATTTACTGCCCTTTTGTGTGTGATGGCTGAACAAATTCTTTTTGAAAAGTTCCCTGTGATTTATCTGTCCAGGCTAGTGAATTGTATAATTTGCAGCAAGTCATCTGTTGTATCTTTATATGATTTTTTTTTTTTTTTTTTTTTTTTAAAAATAAGGACCATTGTATGTGGCTTAAGGGCTATGAGAGCTTTTAAGTTTTGTCTGGCTGAGAGGTAAGGCTGATATTGCTTATTGTTTGTTAAGCAAGCACTGGTTTCTCAGTGTCATTGCTGCTGTTTTATCTTTGTGTGCTTGGAGAAGGACGTGTAGAGTGGGTCTGGGCTTATTTTAATGAGTTTTCATGTACTCTGAAGATAGGGGGGGAAGAACAAAACACTTTGCAAAGCGAGATGGGCAGAGTTCTTAACTGATCTTTTTTCAGTCAGCTCTTTACATATACTTGCCTTGTAGTACATCTACAAATATTACGTACTGAATTTCTCCTAGATAAAAACAGACTATATTGAGAGCAGTGTTCATAGAAAGTAGGAAATCACAGAATACTTCTGTTTATTTCCTTTCCTCTTAAGCAGTGTTTAAATTTACACCCTGTTTCCTTGTTTAAATTGCAGCTCAGAATGCAGTGATGGAGAATGGTCTGCAGCTGCACCTACCTATTTTACTGCTACAGAAAAAGACCACTCAAGTGATGAGAGCTCGGAGACTATCCCAGGCAGGGACAAATGTGAGGCTGAACTGCAGAACAGCAGCAGCAATAGTGTAGAAGAGGAGAAGAAAGACTACTATTCACAAGGAGGGTATGGTTTTATTAGCTAACTTCCTGTTAAGTTCTGACATATAACATGGTATCCACCTGACACATTACAGAGTAACAAACCCTAAAAGTAGTTACTGTACTATCGATAATAATTTGCCTACATTAAAATTATCTGAATGCTTATATATATTTCAAATCAAGGGGAAAAATAGCATGTCATGTAAACAATTCTATTTAATGAAATAATAGAAATAGAAATATAATAGAAATAATGAGAGGACATTGACATGTAGTGTTAATAGGGATAATGGACTTGATGTACCGACTTTAAAAAGCTGTATTATGCCAGTTAATTGTAAAGACATACATGTTGCATACACATCTTCTGATACTTCTTAATACTCCTCAGCCATTCCCCCTGGTCTTGTCATTACAGACCCTCCTGAAAAGTCTCTCCTGATCTTTCTTATAGGCCCCTACTAAGTACTGAAAGGCCACAATAAGGTCTCCCTGGAGACTTGTGTTCTCCAGGCTGAACAGCCCCAACTCTCTCAGCCTTTCCACATCAGAGAGGTGCTCCATCCCTCTGATCATTTTTGTGGCCTTCCTCTGGACCCTCTCCAATAGGTCTATGCCCTTCTGTTTGGGGGCCCCTGAGATGAATGTAGTGCTCCATGTGGAGTCTCCTCAGAATGGAGTAGAGGAGTAGAATCCCCTCCCTTGACCTGCTGGCCATGCTGCTGGGGATTCAGCCCAGGACACAGTTGTTTTTCTGGGCTGCAAAAGCATACTACTGGCTCATGTTGAGCTTCTCTTCAACCAAGACCCCCAAGTCCTTCCTCTCAGAGTTGCTCTGAATCGCTTCTTTATCCCCTCCCTTGACCTGCTGGCCATGCTGCTGGGGATTCAGCCCAGGACACAGTTGTTTTTCTGGGCTGCAAAAGCATACTACTGGCTCATGTTGAGCTTCTCTTCAACCAAGACCCCCAAGTCCTTCCTCTCAGAGTTGCTCTGAATCGCTTCTTTACCCAGCCTGTGTTTGTGCTTGGGATTGCCCTGATCCAGGTGCAGGACCTTGCACTGGACCTTGTTGAACTTAATGAGGTTGGCATTGGCCCACCTCTCGGGCATGTCAGGGTCCCTCTGGAAGGCATCCCTCCCTCCAACGTATCAACTGCACCACACAGTTTGGTGTCATCAACAAACTTGCTTAGGGTGCATCAGTCCCATTGCCCATATTGCCAACAAAGATGTTGAAACTCATGAATCCCAATACTAACCCCAGAGGGAACACCACTTGTCACTGATCTCCACTTGGACATTGAGCCATTGACCACAAGTCCTTGAGTGTGACCATCCAGCTAATTCCTTATCCACTGAGTAGTCCCTCTGTCAAATCCATGCTTCCTTCACTTTATAGATGAGGATGTTGTGTGGGGCAGTGTCAAATGCCTTGCACATGTCAAGTAGATGACATCAGCCACTCTTCATTTATCTACCAATGCCATGACCCAAAGGCCACCAAATCTGTTAGGTACAATTTGCCCTTAGTCACTGAGCAGCGACAGGATGAGGAGCAACGGCCATAAACTGAAACAGAAGTTTCACCTCAACATGAATAAGAACTCCTTTACGTTGGGGGTGGCAGAGCACTGGAACAGGCTGCCCACGGATGTTGTGGAGTCTCCCTCCCTGGATACATTCAGAACTAGCCTGGACATGTTCCTGTGTAACCTACTCCAGATGGCTCTGCCTTGACAGGGAGTTGGACCAGATGATCTCCAGAGGTCCCAGCCCCAACAATTTTATGATCTTACCGGATCTGTACCTTACTGACTTCTGCACCTTCAGATTCCTTAGATGATCTTGAACCTGATCTATTCTACCACGAGTAGTAATTCATTCTCCCAGTCCCCACCTTTGCATTCTGTGACGTGGGTCATTTTGGTTGGTTTAGATGCTTTGTGGAAAGAAAAAAAAATAAAAAAAGCTAAGTTTGGGTTTTTATAAAGCAATAAGCCATGCCTGTGTGTTCTTTCTGTTTCTTCCACTCTTATATAGACAGTACCTGTTACCAAGTAGTCCAAATCACTGATATTGCTGCTTTTAACATTGCTTTCTCCAAAGTTTTGGAGAACTAGTGTGGCTTTATGAAAACATTATCAAAACTCATCTGTTCCAGAACAGTTATTTGAGGGTTTTTTTAATGTGAACAGCCTGCAAATGTACACATTTCTAACATGATTCCTGTTTATTTGCCCTTTAATAAGGAAAGTGGACTTGCAGCCCTGTGGCTCTAAACATCCAGGTGATTTGTGCTCTTCTAGAAAATACAGGAATGAGGAATCTTACTCCTTATGCAAATAGATTCTCTTGTGAATAGTATCTTCTTGCATTTGGGCCAAGTTTCCCCATGAAGGCTGTTGCAGGGTGTTAAGATAGCTTTTCTTTTTAGCAACGTTACAAACTTCTAGATGAATAAGAAAATCTTCAGTACCAAACTTACTAGCCCTGGCAGGGATACTGCCTGTACTAGGGAAAATGCAAAACAAGGTGCTTACTGTACTACTGGCGTAGAGCATTAGACAAATAATTTTGCCATAGAATTATGGTGTTACTAGATTCTGAATCTGGAGTTGGTACTACTGGGAATTTCTTTGGGTTTTTTTACAGCAAATGATAAATTCGTAATATGAGTCTGTGCAGTCTGGGAAACATGCATCTTCTACCCTTGCAATATGTGTAGCTTTTACTTGCATATGTTTGTAAATTCTGCTAGCTCTTTAGTTTTAGCTTTTCATTTATTTGTTTTGAAGGGAACAGAAGTTATTGGAGGAAGGAGAGATTCCTATGTTACATTACCATAGAGAAGTAGAAAATATGAGTGAAGAAGAAACTAATCTAATTCGTGATTTTGTGTATCCTGGATTCTTCCTTTTGGATGGAAATAATAATCTTGAGGATGATTCCAGTATGAGTGAAGATCAAGATGTGGAGTGGAGGTATGCCTTTGATAAATTTCTGCATTAATTTCAGAGGGTTTGTAGTTACTGTTTTGCTTTTTATGTAAGATGTCAAATATACTCATGGCTATCAGTATGCACATGCTTCAAAGGCTGATTAAATCTGAGGTTTAAGGCTTAAGGAACTTCAAGTGCTGTGTGTCTTCTGATGAGAGAAAAAGGGTATAAATCAGGCTGTGAGAATCTGAGAAATTCTAGTGCACTAAATATTCAAGGTATTGCTGTACTTTTTCAGTTTTCAAGGAGGTAAGTATAGTGGAAGTATAACAGAAGTAAAGCAACAGAAATGTAATCGGTATTCAAGTCAGTGCTGTTTTATAATTGGTCTTTCCTCTTTTGCAGCTGGCATAGTTTAGATGTTATAAGCCTATTCTATTTCTTTTGAAATGCCATGCGCTTACCTAGTATCATAGTTTTGAATTCATGTCTCAATTTTCTGTCATAAGGTTACTGAAGAATATTGCAATATATTTATTACAAAAATTCTGTAAATACCAGGAAGAAAGTGATCAGAGAGACTTGCATAGCCTTACTCTAGAATAATATAATGCGTTTGTTTAACAGTGAGCTAGGCAGAATGCTTTCCAGTGAGATTTAACACTTGTTCTCTTAAAAATACTATAAACTGCAGCGTAGGCATAACGAAAACACTGATATTTGCTCCTTGTGAAGCTATATTGTGAAAAAGCTCAACAGGTACTAATACATGAAAGTCCAAGCTAGAAGTAAAGCATGTGTTCTTACAGCACCAGGAAGCAAGCTAGTAAAGGAATTGTAGGAAAAAGACAAAACCTGGTTTTTTTCAGTGCTGGAGGTTAGCCTGGGGAAGCTTCCTAATTACTCAAAATAGGAAGGAAAATCCTTCTCTAATAATACATTAAGTTTTGTCTACTGACCATATGCAGATCTGTACATGACTTTTTGTCTGGTTTAAGATTTGATATCTGAACGTTGAAAGCAGAACTTGATGCAGCTGCCAAGTTATGAACTGTGACATACATTGTAATCAAAATCTGAATGCTAATTGCAAAATGAGCTTAACATACGTATGAAATTTATTAGTTGAACTGTAGGCCCTTTTACTCTGGAGCAGTCAATGGTGAAAGTTGCCATCATGTTCTCCTGAAGTCTATATTGTCTTTAGTGTACCAGTGTACTGGAAGCAGGTGCTGTTGGGCAGGCTGCAGGGTGGCCTCTATAACAAGAGGCTGGGTCTGCCCTATGTAGGACACAGTTGGTTATAAGCTGGCTCCAGTGGACCCACTGCAGGGTGGTACCTCTGGGAAAGTGTATTTCAGAAAGGATAAACGATGCTGCACAGCAAAGTAAGAGAGGAGTGAGGATGACAGAAGCAACCCTGCAGACACCAAGATGAGACAGTAAGGGGAAGGAGTTGCTCCAGGCGGTGGAGAAAGGATTCCTCTGTAGCACCTGAAGAAGACCACAGTGGAGCAGGTACATATTTGTTGAAGGAACTGTGCCTGTGGAGAACCCAAGCTGTAGCAACTGCTGAAGGACTGCAGCTTGTGCGAAAGACCCATACATGAGCATGTTTATCCTGAAGGACTGCAGCCTATGCGAGGGACCTACACTGGAGCAGGAGAACTGTGAGAACAAAAGAGCTAAAGAGAGGAACTTCCGTGGACCGGCCACAGCCCTCATTTCCTATTTATCTGGATTGCTTGGGGTGGGGGAACATAGAGGAGTCAGGAGTGAAGAAGTGAAGAAAGGGAGGGCTAAGGGGAAGGTGTTTTAATTGTTGTCTTTCAGCAAAACCTATTAGTTAAATTAAAGCTCCTCTTTGAGTCTGTTTTGCCTATGATGATGATTTGTGAGTGATCTCCCAATCTTTATCTTGACTCATGAGCTTTTAGGCCTATTTAAACACCTGTCCAGTTGAGGTGGGAGAGTGAGAGAGCAGCTGGATGGGCAACCAGCCTAGGTCAACCAAACACAACCACCTTATGTGAGCATAAGCTCACAGCTGTTAACAGGTCATGTGTAGTGATTTGATGTATCCAGCCCTCATGTTGTTGCTATTTACTTTGGAATGAAGACCATGTTTTCCAACTCATGTTTTTCAGAGTGCTTAATGAGTTTGGTGATGGCCTAGGACTTGCTCAAGCTGTTCCTGATGCGGATCCTCTCACACTTGAGGCACTAGAGGGACGCTTACAAGAAGCTATGGAGGTATTAAAATATTCTTGTTGATACGGTATCAGTGATGTTGAATCCGTTTTCGGCATAATCTGAAAATCAGGAGAATTGGCGAAAAATTACTTTCCTGCTTTAGCTTGAACTTTCAGGTCTGCAAGCTTGAAAATAAATGTTAGAGGTTCTTCTAAATGATGTAGTGCAAGAAGTCATTCATCAGTGCTACTTCTCTTAGAATATGTATTTATTTCCTCTTAAAGGAAGAAAAAGATACTGATTTCTACCAGTATAAACATGCGATTTAAATTATTCTAGGAATGTTGCCAAATTCTCTTCATGACAAAGGAAATTTCTTACCTGTATCTGTGCCTGTGAGTTGTCTCAGCTTTATTTTATTGCAAGAGTACAACTGGATGTCTCATATTTTTATTCCTCAGTAGACGACTTTTCTATTTGACTGTCTTGACTCCATGTGGTTTAAATTAAAAATCAAAACAAAACTAAACAAAGCAAACAAACAAAAAAAAAACCACACAGAAGCGAAGAAGTCTTTTATCTTGTTCTAATCTCGTTTCATCTATCTAACTTTGGATAAACCCGAGCATTCATTACAGAGAACAAGCATGGTTATGATCTTTGTCTTTTTTGTGTTGCACGACATTGGTTACTGTCAGAGTGAATACAAAGCTAGCCGAAATTCAGTTCGATGCAGTGTGACTATTCTTGTACTGCCAGAAATCTCCCCGCTGGGTATTTTGTCAAAATAAGGGTTAAATGATGTGTAGACTTACAATATGGTGAATGTTTTGTGTGTGACATAAATTTAGGGACAGCAAGGGGCAGTTTAACTACTAGCTCTTGCTTAAAAGGGGTGAACAGCGTAGGCTGTATGTTATAGCGTGCTTGCAGACAAAATACCAAGGGTGCTTTAAAGTGTTTTCTAAAGCTGATTCTCAGGGGAATAATCGTAAGATTTTTATTTTTTTTTTTTTTCCTTCCATGGATATAGATATGTACACAATCAGTGTTTTTGTGAATAAACTTCATGGGGATTTTCAAGGGGTGGAAGGGTTGTTCCCTGAAGTTGGCAGTCATTCAATTTCCAGGTATTGTGCATCCCTCAAGTTATATAGGAGGTCAGCATTATTCATGATCAAGTACTATAGGGTCTTATCCAGCTGTGTAGGATCTTGTTAGCATTGCTCATCTGGAGACACTTCAGAACTGTTTATTAATGTGTACGAGGTCTGTTGATATCCTACTGTAAAAGCAGTATTTTGAAGTTGTGTGGAGAAAATTCCTTGTCTCTTTTATAGCTGCTGGTTCTCACTACATCAAAAAGCACAGAACTACAGAAGAAGTTGATCTCCTTTGCACCAAAGCAAGAGGATCTCTGTAGAGAGGCGTAACTAATCTTATCTTTTTTTTATCTACGTTAACACTTGAAAAGGAGGCTAAGGTTGTTTTTGGCTCTGAGATTTTCTTTCTAACTACCTCGTAACAACATTTTCCTAGTTACTCTGTCAGAAGAAACATTCAGCCTCTTGTCAGGCTGACCTGTAAAAGCAATCCTAGGTGGCTATGTGCATGACTGACTGAGAAGATGCTGCAATTATGTTAGTGTCACCAGAATAGTGTCATTGAACACACCTGGCAAGCAGGTAGATGACTAGAAAGGTAGTTATGCCCTGGTACCTGTGGAACAGGTCACTGTGTATGTTGGGCAAGAGGGAAAGTAAATTTTCTGAAGTAGTATTTGTGCTTGAAATTAGCACTCATATTTCTGAAACTTTATTGTGGGCATAGAAGTCTGGCATAATTTGAATTAGTCATCAGAAAATGGTGGCCATGTAATAAAAGGAATAGCTGTATTGACTAACTAAATCGTCAACACAGGTTTTGAGTGAAAATTACAAATATTTCTTCCAAATCTCAAGCAGAATGTGTAAAGCACTATTCTTTCCAGTATGAAAATGCTTATTAAAATTCTTCAGAAAATAAGAGCAAGGATTACTCAAGAACTGTGCAATATATCTGTTGGGCAGTACTGCAAATATTTTGGGAAGTTGAGAGAAAGAGAAGAAAAGGCTCTGTCATGTCTCAATTCTAATTATTTGCTGAATTAATTTTAATTACTTGCTGAGATCCTATCTTTTAATGACCAGATAGGATGAAGATATAACGTTTTCTGTTTTCTAGAAAGTGAGACTTGTAAATGGCTAGTTCAGTGTAATCTTTCAATAAAATATGATCTGACCCTGTCCCTGACTGGATTGACATAGTCTAGAAACTTGTGTTCCTGGAAGGACATTTCGTACAGCTTTTAATCACAACTTGCCTGGTTATCAGGCAATTGTACATGAAAATGTAGAAGTGTGTTCCACAAATCTAAAAATATAAAATCTTTCACTGAAAGAGTAAGTATTTCATAGTGTTACAAAGTTGGGTTTTTTTCTGAACTTAATACTATGGTCACAGTGCTTGCTCAGATATCCAAAATGTGGCTTACAGCATTTTCAGGGTTAAAAAAACCAAAAAACTCTTCAGAAAACAAAAACAAACAAAAAACCTAAACCAAAAACCAAACCAAAAAGCAACCCAAAACACAATGGTTTCTTTTGTGATATAAAGAGCAAACTGAACTATCTTTTCAAGTTTGGGTGAAAGAGATTGCTGAAAATGTCTTTGATTTCTTCTAGAAAATGCAATTTCCAATCTCCTGTTCATAGAATTTATGGAAAGTGTTTGTAATATGACAATTTTTTTTCTGTAGTTTGATACAACTGTATGTATGTATCAAGTAGGGAGTTAGAGATCACTGTGAGCAGCATCTTAGTGTACTAAGTTCAAGGTGATCAGGCTTGATCACTCTTTGAGGGAAGTAAGAATTGGAGCTAGTTGTTTTTTCTTCCTCACGATTGGCATTTTATGCTCCTCATCTCTCTCCCTAAGAGTAAAGAAAGTGATTTCATCTGTTCTTAACATCTTTCCTGTTATTTTTGGGATCAGGACTTGTTCTGCTTTTGCTAGGCATTTTTCTGCAGGATGATAGGATTTCAGTTTTACCAGATACCTTTCCTGCTTGTTTTACAAATTTTGTTCTTACCTTCCACATCTTGCTTGCATGCATGTTTTCTTTCTCTGAACAATTACACTGAAGCTCATTTGCCACTTTGCAGTTACATATTATCTATATGTTTATACTCAGCTTTCTAACAGGCTACTTGTTGCCAGTTATGCTATTTTAGTAGTATTTAGGCCTGGCTTTAGGGCAAACAGCTATTTCTTCAATCTTGCTAGACTAATTCTACCTATGGGTGTAACAGACCTCTGCTTTTGCTTCAAGTTTAAAAAGTAACCCATCTGCTACCTGGTAGAAAGTATTTTTGCACCAGAGGTTTTGTAATGGAGAAGTCTGAGCTTTCACTAGCTTTAGGTAGTATTCTGACTTGATGAAAAGATTGGGTTGAGTTTAATTATAATATCATTAATAATCTAATGACTGTGACTTTATTCAACCTGTTACTGATTTATTTAATCCACATGCTTAAGTTTAAAAAAATGCTCTTAGCTAAAATAGTAGATTCATGAACCAGATCTTTTTCACATATAACAACATTATTTATTATGACAGCCTATAGTTCAAACTTTTCTGAAAATTTCCCTATCCAGCAAGCTCATTTAGTGTAGCTGTTAAACACTTGAAAGGGATGTGATGTAATGCATCCAGAATTCAAGTGTATCTTAACTGGGGGGGGAGAGGAGAGAGGAGGATCTGTCCTAATTGTGACATTTGAAGGAGAGAAGTAGTGAATGTATAAAACAGTTTTTCTTGTTAAAAAATGTTCTGTGAGACTCTAGGATCCTAAAATGTGTGTGTGTGATCCTAAAATGTGTGTAAAACCTGTATGTGTGATTTGTATTTACTTCCATTTGTTTTAAAGACATTACTAGCTGGGAATGTTTATTTTACTACTTTAGCACTATAGAACAGGAGCATCAGAACAAGAAATATGAATATTTCTTTTACCAACCCACAGACATGAGGAGCTCAAACCGCCATAGGCTATGGTACTCCTGGTTTTAGCAGTGTCTAGCATGTGGTTCATGGTACATGGAGCAGTAAGCATTTGCATAAATGATAAGAGGAAAGAAATAAAGGTATCTTTGAAGTTATAAATATATCTTACAAAAGTTGCAAAATGGATGCTTTGGTTTTGAAGATGTGATGTGGATCAGTCATTGTGGGGCTTTCTGTGATGTCTCTTTATTGTAGCTTTCAAAATCAAACAATACAACGCTTTTGTAAATTGATTTCTGTTTGTGAGTGCTAATATATAGACAGAAAAGTTTGACATGTAGGTAACACTGCTTCCTTCTGCCTGGGGTCTTACCTAATTTTTCCTGCTGTAGTAGGTAATCTGATTAAAAATGATATTTTTACCTACAGCTTATTCTCAGATCATTGCAGCTGTAGCAAAATACCATTACAAATACTAAAATCATCTTAATGTTAGGATGGCAGTATCATCTGCTGTAGCGGAAGTGTATGTTTTTAAACTGTTAAATTGGAGGAGTGTACCTGTTTGGCATTGTATAATGCACTAGGGATAACTGTGCCAGGATTTTTTTTTTTTAAATTAGCAGATATCTAGGTAGAGTATATGTGGCAGTAGGAGCTGTAAATATTTGTCTTGTTAGCTCAGTCTCTCTCTGCCTGCTACATGCATTTGACTGTATGTGTAAACATACTAGTTTAGATCTGTGGCGGGATGGTTGCCTGAGCTCCTTTGCCACTGTGATGAAAGTGCAGGCATGTTTTCAGTCTATGACTCTTGTAACTTTCTCTAAAGTTTAAGAGGAGATATTGCTGAAGGTGTTTGTAAAATAAAATGTTTCTCTAATATATTTTGGGATATTTAGTTAAGTGTACTCCCAACATTACAAAAATGTTAGGTTATCTTAAAAATCTTACCAAGGGAGTTTTGTGGCCATTAGAATAAATTTCATGTTGATCAGAACAGTATTTGGGCTTGAAGGGTGTGACTGATTAATTGCTTCTGTGTTCTTGGCCATTCTTATTCAGTTTCAGCTTGTTATGCTGTTGGCATGGGTGTATCTAGTACATCTCTTAATGAATATAACCACTATGAGTTGTGTTACATTTCTGTCTATTGGAGGTCCTTTCAGTGTCTTAGGTGGTCGAATGTATGATGTTTACATCAAATCTGCCTGCTGCAGCATTGGAGTCTTAAAGATTTTGTATGGTGAAAAATTTGAGTTTCAAATGAGATGAATTCAGAGTGCTGTGTCTCTTAAGTCATTAATAGAGATGAGAAACATCTATGTGGATCCTGAGGTTTTTTTTCTGAAAGCTTGCACTGGTTGTGTAGCTGAGGTACTTAATATTTTTGTTTGCACCTGAGTAATTTGATAGTTGAAGCTAGGAAACACGCTAATGAGGCTTTCATTTTCAGAAAGAGAAATGTAATGACAGTTTTGTATTAGCAAGCTTTATTACATTTTTGACTTGCTACCATTTCTGAAACTTTATAAAAAGAAAAAAGTTCATTAGAGAACAAGTTGTGACTCTGTCCTGATGCTTTATGAAGGCTTTAAAACCAAGCTATTAGTGTTTTGACCTTCAGTTTCATCTCATTCATTATGAAAATAAAAATGATGTAATGGTTAGTGTGACAGACATTAACTTCCTTTTAAGAAAGTAATACTATTAGAACTGGGTTCCTTTTCTTGCTTGTTCGTTTTTATATGGAATGTTACATTTGTGAGTAAAAAAACTTAGTCTATGCTCACCCTTTTCAGACTGCTCTGGCACATTTGGAGCTTCTTGGATTTGATGTTGAACAGGCTCATCCACCGGCTACTAAAGAAAGCATAGATTCTCTGCCATGGATTGTCATCACAAATGACCAAAATGGTATGGAAAAGTAATTAAGAATTTCCACAAAGTTTATAAGAACAAATGTAGCTTTCTGAAATACATAAACACAGTTTTAAACATACTGTGCAGCTGGCAATGCTGATCTGAGAGCTTTTCAATCTTGAATCAGACTGGATATAACATAGAAAAGTAATTTAACTCAACTGGAGTAAGAGTGATTGTATATTTTAATCATTAGGGATACTGTTGATAATATATATTATCTTAGATTAACCAAGATAATATTAATGTGGGGTTTTTTTATCATGGGTGTAGGTCAAGAGCAGCGCTGTATTATCTGTTGCTGCGAATATGTGGAAAATGAAATCGTAACGGAGCTACCCTGTCATCATTTGTTTCACAGAACTTGTGTAACGCTTTGGTTACAGGAAGTAAGTACTACAGGATTGGTGGTGGGTTTGTGGGGTTCTTGGGTATTTGCATTCTTTTGGAAGGAACAGTTTGTAACTTTCTGAAAATATGGGATGAAATATGAAGAACTATGGAACCAAATTCTAGTGCAAGTGAGGAAAGTAACTTATATATGTACTCAGCTGTAGAGCAATCCCTTGAATAGAAGGGGTATTTTTGTGAGGAAAAACATGGTCTGCTTTTCATAAGGATGAGAGGTGGATGAGTTATAACTTGTTTTGATACCAGAAAAGCTTTCTTTACTGTACTCATACCTTGAAGTAAAGATTGCTTGCTTTTCTCTGCAAAGAGTGAAGGATCTGTTCCCCTGCCAGAATGTCAGGCCTCATTTATGGTGACAGCTAAGGCTGGTGTGAAGAATAGTGGAATGCATGTAGATTAATTTAAAAAAATTGTTTGGTAAGTCTATACTGTATTAGATTTCATTTTAATCATCTGTAATCAGTTTCCTCCCAAATATCTTACGAAGGCTTACATCATGTTGAGGCTAGACTAAAAGAACTACAATTAATGAATTGATATCTTCTTTTCCTTGCACTTGCACTCTCATTTACACTCAGTCTAAGCCTGGACTTGGTAGTTGTCAGTGAGCCTACAGTGTAACACTTCAAGAGGTACAAGGAGACTAATTGATTCAGACTATAGAGATCAGATTAGAACACCTCTAGCATGGGTTGTTGTTGGATTTATAGTTTCACTTTATAGTTTTAAAAAAATGGTTTATTGCCATTTTATTATTTCTTTTATTATATGTTCTGCCTCTTTCTGCTGTCATAGTTAAACTGCTCTTGCTGAAAACTAGGACAAAATACTTCCTGTTAGGTTTGGGCTAGTTTATTTTTAATCCTTGCCTCCAAAAAAAGTAAATTCCTGACCATAAAATCAATTCTTTGAGGAAGACCTTTCAGGGAACCTGATATATCTGCTGTGTAACTGGTGTAAAAGCAAAATGAAGCTTTTTTTCGCAGATTTTTAGCTGTCCTTTAGCTCCAGGTGGCTATCCAGTCAAATTTGACTTTGAGACAGTGCTGTTGTGAAGACATTAAAGACTTCATAAATAATAACCTTTTAGCTTTTCAATAGAATTGAATGAAAATTCTGCAAATGACCTAGATTTTTTTTTTTTTTCCTCTCTCTGTGTAGTCAGGAACATGCCCAGTTTGTCGTCATGTGCTTGCACCTATGCCTCCTGAAACAGCTGCTGCCACTGTTTCCTTCCTACCTGATCATGACTCAGCATCTTCTGCTCACAGTGTTACAGGAACTTCAAACTAGGGTCTGAAATTCAATCTCTGCTACCACAAATAAAAGTGTAAATTTTGTGTGTTTTATTACAATGTGAATAAATTGTGTATAAAATATTATATGTAAAGTACTATCTAAATTCTATATTTTAGTTTAGGAAAAAGGTGCAAGACTTTTTCTGAACTCTTTAGGCTTACAATAATAGCTTAATTTTTCAAACTGCAAGTTAAAAGAATGTGTGGCAGCCTCGTTTGAGCAGAATGTTGCTGGTAACTGTAATGTCTAAAGCTTGTATTATGATAACTTGTCTCCTGTATGTGGCACTTTGTTCAAGTTCTTGCAGCTGCAGTGCAGTTGCATCTTATTAAATGTGTGCTTATCAGTTTTTCATAATAAAGTGTAATTGAAATCTCACGTTTGTGTCAAATGCAAAGATGTTTTGTGATGCCAGCAGTGGCAGAATTTGATTTCACTGCATAGAGGGCAACTCTCCCACCTCTCCTTTCTTGCTGTCCCTTCTGAATAGTTTATAGCCATCAATCACAGGATTCCAATCATGGGATTCATCAAATCATAGAATCAAAGACTCTTTTGGGTTGGAAAGGACCTTAACATCACCTAGTTCTAACCCCCTGCTATGGGCAGAGACACCTCACTCTAGACCATGTTTCTGTTAATAAATGTGATATTGATTTAATAAGATTTGATGGCAAGGTAGACTCAAATATTTAGCGCATAGAGGGCAGGTCAGACAAAAACTGTCAGGGAGACCCTCTGGTGAGTCACGAGGTTCTTTAAGAACCCCCTTGCTTTCTATAAACTCCTCCTCAGAGAGGAGACTAGGTGTGGCTGGATCCAAATGTAGTTTCAGACTTGGTCAAAGGTTTATGTCTAAATGATTATATATGTGTGATCAATCGTTTATAACACTTAGCTAAGATTTGAAAGTTTAGCATGCTATTAATCTGAGAAGATGTGGCTACAAGCTGCAAGGGCAAGGAATCTCCCAGCCTCAAGGAGTAATCTTGAGAGGCAACCTTACTCAAGAGGAGAGCCTGGTGCACAGCCCCCTGCCATGTAGGATTGCTCAGTGGGTCTGGATTGTCTCTAGTTAAGGAGTGAGATAATTGACTCGTAGCCGTGCTTGTGTACTGAGTGCAAAAACTTGGCTTTGAGTTAGACCTTGGCCAGGACTATGGCTGGTGAGGGGGCTGGTGCACATTGCTCAGATTAGCCATTGGCTATTAGGTTGCTATCTGTGTCCGCTGAATCCACTTTGAATCTGATGCAACCACCACAACCAAGATGCATCAGTTACCACCACTGGTGGTTATCACTCGAACAGTATTACGGGAAATAAAAGTCAAGCTGTGGGTAAGAGCACACCACCACCGTGCCTTCTGTGTTTGCTTTAAACATTTAATCCATTTCTCCGTTGGGTCTGCTAAGACATGAAACAGCCTGTTGTGTCTGAAGTATCTTAATTCCTCAGCTTTTTTTCTTCATGTGCTTCACCAGTTCTCTTTTGGTCCTGGTTTGGTGTGCGAGTGTTCACTTGAAACTCTTGCTGGAGGCAGTTTTTCATTTTTTTCATCTGCCTGAGTTCACCAGGTGTGACTTTCAGAACTCTGCACCACTGATTCCACTTGCTGCCTGGCACTTAGTGCACTATTAGCTCTGGTGCTTTTTTGACAGAGCCTCATCACATGGTGCTGCTTTGGCCCTAGCACTTTCCATGAATTTACATAGTCTACATCTAAAGTAAATCACTTGCTTTGTGTGTGATGTCATTTCTTTCCCCTGCACCCCCAAAATAAAATTCTACTGCATTAGTATTGTGTCTTAGCTTTCCAGGCTTGAATTCACTGATCATCACGTTGACTTTTTACTCTGTGGGAAATGATGTGCTCAGTATCTGATGAAACTCAACCATTAACAAAACAACAAAAAAGAAGGTACAAACCAAAGAACCATAACAAAACACACAGACCCTACACCTCAAAGAAAACGCTTCTCAACCTAATAGCTACCGGGTGGAAACAATCATTTTTCCATTTTGAACAAATAGTCTATTTCTGCTCTGAGCAGGCTGAAAATATTTTCTTTGTGTTGCTTTTAACCTGTTCACTTGAATTTCATTGAGATGGTGAGATAGAGGCAGCCTTTAGGATGAGTTGTTAAATCTGTAACTATTTCCAAGATACTACCTTTTTTGTGCATTTTTAAAGATATAAAATCTCCCTTACTATTCAATTTTATAAAGAATTGCAAAGTTTTATTGTGCAGAAAGTTGGGTGTTGCAACAACAGAATTCTTCTGAACATGAAGATGCTGTAGTATTTTGTGAGGTTCTTTTCCTACAGAGATGTTTTACCAGTTTTGAATTGAAATAATAGTGAAATACTGCCTAATGGGAACAGGGAAGTGGTTATAACTTGTTGACATGATATGATTTGATATTTATGATTTGTTTTGCATAGCATGATTTTGCTCATTTCTTCTTTTGGGTTGCATGGTTGTTTTTTGGGTTTTTTTAAGTGGCACTAGTAAAAGGCCTATTGAATGATCTTTGTAACTCCAGTTTTTCCAGGTTTTTTTTTTTTGTTGGTTTGTTTTTTGGTTTTTTGCTTGTTTTTTTTTTTTTCTCAGATCTCCACTGTTTAAGTATTGCTTCTTTAAATTTAAACCCTGAAAACTATTTTAAAATCTTAGTGATACTGCTTGCATATATACTTTTGATGTATGCTCACAAAATTCAATTTGTTCTTATTTGAACAGAATATGAATACAAAGTAGGGCTTGCTGGGGCTGACAAGATTTGTCTAGTACATGGCTTCCTTGAGTCATTGTAAGTTCACAGGCATTTTTGTCATGGTAGCAAATGGGTCAAAGAAGGAAGAAGATAATACTCTGAGGAATAGGCAGATGTGTGAGATGAGAAGCAGTACTGGGAATTTGAGGGTGTTGCCCATTGGAGGTGGGGAGGGGTGTCTTTTAAAGGTCTCCTCCTAGCCTGTTCTGCAAACCTCTTCCAACAGGTTACAGTCTCACCCTAAGACCAACAGATGACCTTTCTTTCCCCGTACAATGGCTTCCCATGACTACAGCTTCTTCTGTTCATTTCCCTTGACAGTGACCCTGCTTTTATTCTTTTGGCCAGTCTGCTGCTGGATAGAGGAAAAAAAGAGGCAGAGGCTGTTGGCTCTAATTACAAACCTGGGATGCTGGTGGACATGAGTGGCATTCTTATGAATGGAATTATAATTTGTAGGCTTTTAGTCATTAAAGATCAAGAAGATTTGTTTATACTGTAACCTCTCTGTAAGACACAACTATTGCCACTGAATGAAGTATACTGCTATTGTTTGTATAGTTTGTTGATTTTGCTCAGAAAGCCAAATCAACAACTAAACCAAAGAAAAGTAAGTTTCTTTTTTGATTGCCCAGCTGCTCTTTTACCTTGATTTCCTGCCACCATCCCTCCCCCCACCCCTTTCCTTTCTTGTTGAGGCAGATGTAATGAGGTTTTGTGGAATATTGATGGTATACAAAGACAGCCTCCTTTAAACTGAGGCTTGATTGATGGGGAGGGCACAATTAGTTAATTGTAGAACAGCTGGTAAATACTAGTGGATAAGGCTCCTTGTACTGTGTTATTCAGGAAACAAAGAGGCTGACAATCATCTCTGTGTAGCCTTTGAATGTATAAACTTGATGTCAAAAGTTACACCAGTGTTTGAGTCCTGAAGTACCCCTGACTGTTACTACTTTATGATTGAAATTTTGTCCAAACTAGCCAAAACAAAATTGGTACTTGTCAGAACCAAGGGAGTACAAGGCTTCACCATTAGCTCATCTCATATTTCTCGCATGCACTGTAATCAAATAGTAATTACAAAGTTCTTTTCTCTGTGTTTGGAAGCAAAATCTATCAGGTGATTTTAGGTAGAGAGAGAGGAGTGTATTTGCTGAGAAAATTATTTATTTGGTATAAATGTAATTTCAGTATACATTTCCAAAGTATATTTCCAGATGCATTATCTTTTGCTAATCTTTTGAACTTGCAACAACATCAATTCTGAAGAGGTCTATCATATTTTAGCTAATTTAAGACTATTGCCATAAGTTACGCATTAAAACAGCAACATGAGGATGACACTTATTCTTTCATAAAACAAATGTATGCAGCTGTGGGAATCCTGTTGCATATTCACCCTTTAACAGGGCGGTCTCTCCATGGTGGCAGAGTAACTGTGTGAGCACATCCGAACTGATGCTGTGAATTTAGTCCTTGTTGTTACAGGTATCCTATTTTGAAAAATGTTAAAGATGGGAAAAGAAAAACAAGTTTTAATTTATCTGCATGGTTTTGGAATCCATGCTTTGTACCTAGTGTTTTCTGTTGCTCAGTGCTTTAGGATATTCATAATGGAAAACAGATAAAAAATGTTGGTTGTGCGTATTCCTTTAGTCTGTGCCACACACAGACAAATAAAATACATAATTACTTAGGCAAGAGAAGGAATGTTACTATATGGAGAATAAGCCTTTATTCTTTATAGGCTAATAAGCAAAATCTTTATTTACAGATCTTTGTTGTCCTGAAGTTCCACATAATTGTGACGTTTTTCAGTGTTAAGCCTCTCTACAGATAGACAATTACCTTGCTCTAAGCCATATATCATAAATAATGATAGACAAAACAACTAATGATGGTTATTAATGAGTAAGTATGAGAATTTAATGATGTCTTGGGGCCAAAATATAAAAGACATGATTTTCATTTATGGAAGGTGTCCCTGCTCATGGCAGGGGGGCTAGAACTAGGTAATCTTTAAAGTCCTTTCCAACCTAAACCATTCTATAACTCATTTATACTAGAGTCACTCTGCCCTCCTGATGTGTAGGAAAATGCTTTCAAGAAGAAGTAAAGGAGAATTAGGTAACAACAAGGATACTGTAAACTGGATTATAGTCTAATGTTTCTTTAACAACCTTTAAACCACAGTAAAAATAAGACCTTTCTTCAGTTGTGAAGCTTGCCAGACAGGAGCCTTTGAAAAGACCTCAATGAAGTCAATTAAAACTAATACAGGGGTGAGAACTATATTTTCCAAGTCAGGTTAGCTATGTTATACTAGGTATTCTAATTGAAAAGAAGCAAGGGCTACAATTTTAGTGTTGTAACAGTGGTGGTACTGATTAATAATAGCTCGGCCCTAGTGGTTCTCTGATACCTTTGTGACAGGAAAACCTGCTGAAATAAAAATTGTAAGTCAAAGTATTTCTTTATTGTATGTTGAGTACCGTGACCTGCTAATGTGAAAGATCATCTCTGTCAAGGGGCAGAAGAGGTCCCCTGTGTATCAGTAGAATTTCCTCCTCTTACTAAAACCAGATATACACAAAAAGCTTTTCTAATACTGCTAATGTGCTGCAGTAGGAAGATGTCAGCTGCAGAAACACTGACACAGATTTAAAAATGTTGTTTGCATATTCCAGCCAGTTTGGTAGTAGCTGAATCCAATTTTAAGGTAGTTAACTTTTCATTTGCTTGTCAAGAAAGATATTCGTTTTAGCAATACCATTAATAGTCTCCTCTTAAGCTATTGTAGTGAAATACACCGAAGCCTATATAGAACCAGTTCTGTGCATATATCTTCTTTATCTTCTTTATTGTTTTACATGCCTGAATCACATGCCATGTAAGAAATGAGAAAATTTTGCTTTAAATATAAGGAAAGGGGTTTAGTCTTCATTATTCACATTAAAGCTGTGTCGGTCCATGAGACTATCAGACCTTTTTTTCTGACAGTATGGAAGATAACTAAATGGACCAACTCAAAGCAACTGTAAAATCATACAAAAAATAGAGGAGCCTAAGTAAAAAAGATGCTGCTGAACAGTAAGCATTTGGGACGTGAATTAATACCATCATTAAAAGAAAGAGGTGATGCAAAAGAACAGCTAATATTCAGCAGTGTCTGTTGGCGGCATGATGGCTGCAGTCCACCTTCAGTTCTCTTTCTTCCTGTGAGACAGTGTTTTGCTTGGAGCTTTTGTAACCAGTTTCAAATTCACTGGTGGTTCAAATTTTCAGTGAAGAAATCCCCTTCAGGTCCATTCCCATCATGCAGTTTTAGTCTGAAAATGGACAAGGGAAGAGGAGAAATGGGAGCAGAGAGAGTATGATCTTTTCAGTGAATCTAAGCAACCTACCTGACCAACCAGGACCAAATCCAATTGTGAATTAAGGGGAAGGAAGCTAAAAGAGGAATGTGCAGCACAATCATGCTTTTGGCAGTCCTGTTCCACAGCACAAAGCATGCAAGCTCCCCAGGTGTTGCTGCCTGGCCTGCAGCACTCTCCTAGCTCTTCAGGAAAGGTGGAGCCTGATTTCTACAACACATTTAAAAGTCTATGCATCTAAATCTTACGTGACCATGAGATTATTTTGCTTTCTGATAGAGAGAAATAACTTGCCTGTGTTTGGTGTTGGGGATAAGAAAGGATGCCTATGTGCCCTGCAGGTTATTAAAGGCAATCTAATACTGTGCTTGTAAGCTACACACTGCCTGCAGAAGAGTCTGTCTTGAAATATCACAGCTCCTTCAGGCTGTTTTACCATATACTCTTCCTACTATGAATTGGTTAGCATATCTAATCAAAAGAAAGAAGCATCATTTCATTTGCTGAAAAATTGTTTTCTGTTCTGCTCCTGAAAATGTTTTGATGACAGTAAACAGAGGCATTTATTACTAGCATAGTCAGTGCATGTTAGTGGGAAGGTGCCTGAAAATAATATGCATTACAGAGGGAAGATAGCTCTTTGTGTGCATAATTGAAGCATAGAGCTTCAAGAGCAACTTCTGGGTGCTTCATTTTCAGAGTTAACAGCTATTCAAATAGTAATTTATATTTCTGAGCAAATACCAATTGTTTTGTCTGCCTTTTAGGGTTTGTACTTGGGATGCCTGTATTTTGCAAGTGTTCATCTTCTGTCTTTTGTAATGCATGACGTCACACACCCAAGGCAAATGACTATATTCTTTCTTATCCACCTGCTGCATTTTTAAGTTGTTGGCAAGGTAGTATAATCACTTAACTTGCATTAGCATTCTAGCTGCCTTGTTATGCTGTGGTTTGGAGCACACTAGAGAGTGCCATCTAGTCCCAACTCCTCTTGAGTACCAGAAGAACAGGTGCATTCAGGAAACATACTGCAATGGAGGGTAGCAGCTCGTCAGAAAGATTTTAAGACATTCCTTCCTAAAGGAAAAAAAAAGATCATGTAAGTGCTGATTATTTCCAGGTTTCCACAGCTTTTGCGGCATAATTTCAATGCTCACTGGATAATCTTCTGAATACTAAGAGGTAATACCACAGGTCTAGATATAATTACAATATCTGAATAAAGACTTTTTTTTTACACAATAACCTGCCAAAAAACTGACATCATGCCTATATATGCAATATACAGTGGAATTTCTAGTTCACATTAAAGCTCAGAAGATGAGTTAGAAATCCTTTCAGGATTTTCATTATCAGACTAAAAACACATCAAATATTGATGAACTTCTTGAAACATCGTGCTCTGTCGTTACATCATGTTAACAAAAAACCCCACTTGTATAAATGGATATATTTATATTTGCTGCAGTTAGAACTGATCTCATGCAGCTTTTAGCTATCATTCTTACTAACAAATACTATTTATGTCTTACTATATCACACAAATTAAGCTTTGATGAATATCTAATTCCTCAAAATTCTTTCCATGCATAAAATTCAAATATATTTGCAACCCCAAAATGCAAAAGGCCGTTGCTGTTACATGACACACCCTCATTCAGAGAAAAATTACTTTTTTTCTTTTTTGAGATGGAGCTGTGAGAGAGCAAAAAGGTTGCAAAGCCTTTTTCTGGTTCCTTAAATCAGTGAGTCTCTTGCCCTCTGTATGTATGAAAAATTGACATATGAGGTGATGACTAATTTTGGAGAACATCAGAGTATGACTTAGAATGGCAAAACTTGCTGAAAGATGCTGTGAAAGTTCATTTTGAAATCATAAAATACATATTCATTGCAAAGATACTTATACGCCTGCAAGCATTTGCATTCTTTTCTCGGCTGCTTAAAAAACTAATGAAAGGAGGGTAGTGCTAGATGCTCGAGTGTTAGCCTTCCAGCCTTTAAATGTCTCATTATGGGCTTATTATGTTTTCTTAACTATGACCACTATCATTATTAGCTTTTTTTCTGAGAATATGTCTAGTATAACTCGGTAGTGACTTATAGTTCAAAGTGAGAAAGCAGGAAGAGATTAAAGGCTGTCCTTCAGTAACAAGATACAGACAGCATTTTACAGTGTGGAATACAGTGTGGAAGAGAAAAAGAAAAGCTTGGTAATTTCCCAGAGATTAAAATAACAACATCACCACCAGATTTGTGGCTCCTTTTCAGGCAATATTCCCACTGAAGTCAGTGAACTAAAACCATATTAAAAATACTTAAATTTTTATTCACAGTGGTAGTCAATGCAGAAGCATATCAGTTCTTCTAAAAGCATTTATTTACCACTAAGTTAAGGCATATGCCATTCATTTTCCTTAGTTACTCATAAAATTTTGGATTGTGGCATTTATGATTTTGAGCTGGTAAATTCGAGAACACTCAATAAAGCATTAGGGATCATTGTAAGCAGTACTTTGAGGAAAGAAGAACATTTAATCTCCTAAATGCTTGTATAAACTAGTGTAGGATTGCACAAAACAGTAGGCAAGAACTGCACAGCAAGAGTAAATGGACTAGTGGAGACTGTGCTGCCTGCAGAATAAACATGTTTTACATAAAATTGGGCAGTCTTTGCTTGCCAGCTGTCTCAGTGTTGTCACCTCACAAAGCAGTAGAGTCATCTTGGCAGAATTTTCAGGAAATGTGTGAAGGAGTACAAAACAGAGGCTTTATGGAGTTTGACAGGTAGCATAGACACTATTATGTGAGAAGGCATCTTAGTGCTGGAGATAAGTCTCTCTGGCATTGCACACTTTTTAGATGTATTTGATGCTGCATTTTGTCTTGCAAAATGTCTGATTTTGAAAGCAGTACTGTTTCAAGTCCTAAGTCTGTTCTTTTTTAAGACTGGTTTAAGTCATACTGTTTTAAGGAGGGCTGCCTGAGCTGGGGCTTCTGGCTTACTCCCTCCAGCATCTCTCTTTTATTTGGTATCTAGAAAAAAGATGGTTTGTGCACAAAGAGCCTCAAAGGTGGCCTTTATTGCTGCATGTACTCCCCAGGACCTTAGGTACATCATTATGGGATAATACACTCTAACAGGTAATCACAATAAACTGCTTTTATACCATCCAAACCATGCCTTGAATGTATTTAAGAAACACTGAATGATTGGAGCAGGCAAGGAAGGATTTATGGAGAATGATGTGGGAAATCATATGCTGGTGGATGCAGCCATATGATCATGATCCCATGCTGGATCAACGAATATCATGAGGATATTCACTAAGGTCTTTGCAACCCTTCTGCCCGTGTTGTCCCTCTGCCAAGTGCTGCCAGTGCAGTGGCACTCTGCAGATTCAGTTGGAGAAGGCTCCCGTGGAGCACCAGGATTTATTTTGCCTTGTTCCCAATGGGATAGAAGGAAGAAGACTTTGTTCCCTGATGTTCAAAAAGGGATTTGAGCTAATAGACAGTTATGGCACTTCCAATCAAGACCCTTTGTGCCCTTCCAAGGGTATTAAAAGCCAAAAAACTTGTTTTACATGCTATGTTGTAATATCTGGAAGGATGCATAAACTGTATTGTTTTGGAGGTCATTAAATGGACAGATTAATGTTTAGATGGTGAATTTAAAAACTGGTGCAATTCTGCGATGGCTGTGTGGACAACGTAATTTCAGAATAAATACAATCTATTATGTTTCACAAGTGCAAGTAAGTCACAGCATCTGCTTACTAATGTACATGTGTTTGTGCATATATGTACACAGGAGAGACAGTCTGTTAAACTGTTCATTGAAGTGGAGTGTTGTGTCTTGGCAGGCTATATGTTTCTGTGGTCCACACTACACTTTGAGGAGGACTTTTTTTTCTTGTGCACTAGTCCCATAATTTGTTTAATTGGGTCATGGCAAAATATTTAATGTTTTTTCTGAAGAGCTTTCCAGCTTTACCTCAACGACATTAAGACAAGAGAAGAGTGGTAACATACAGCTCATTCACTTAAACATATACTCTTGTCAACTTCAGTGAAATAAATATCCCTAATAAACTTTCATTGTTAATTATAGGTATATATGTGTGTATGTGTAAGATCCCCCTTAGAAAATCTGCATTTTTTACTGTAATCGCAAATTTTTCTCATGAGTGTGTATACTAAATTTTATATTTTAAATAAAAAATGAGTACAGTCCAATTTCAGACAGCAACTATTTTATTTGTACTAAAATCTCAAGATAGATACAGTAGACTTATGTGTCCTTGTTTAAACTAGAATGTATACCTGTCAGTCTACATGAATGTGCTTGTAACTTGCATATGTAAGTACTTTATTGACAACTAGAACATAAGTGGGATAACTTTATCTTGCTGTATTTCTGAAATGTGTTTTACATATGTGTTTGTTCCACAATGTCATCACTCCCATATTTCTCACCAGGGACTCTATTCATTTGAGTAGTAGCAAGATCCTGAAACAGAAATTTATGTCAGAGGGCAAAATCAGGTATTGTCTTGATTTCCCTATCTATTGAATATTTTTTCTATGTATTTTCCTTACTACCAAGACTAATAATTAGTAATAATTGCACTGGGTATCCGACAAACCTGCTTTTGCCTCGTCATTGCCTCTGAAGGAAGAATAATGTCTGCCAGCTGTATGTGTTTCAAAGACTGGATTAGTCATAGAGAATCTGTATTTCTCCTCTAAAGTAAGTGACTTCACCAATAATCTTTAATGTATTTTAATTTATATGATTCATTAGAATGATGTAAGGTGAAAACATTTTGGGGCAGCTGAATTTTCCTGCTCCACAAACTTTGAAAGGAAGCTTCCATTATCCATTTTACTGTCTGCATAACAGAGTAAGTTACTACAGTGAACCCGAAAAGGTCCTTGCACTTTGGCACTGCTAAATCCTAAATTTTTACATACTTTGGCTCAGAAAAATGTAGTTCATAATAAATGTGTGATACAGCATGAATTAAGTATTTGCTTGAAACAAGCATATAATTGCATTTGAATGCAGGAAACTACAAGCTTGAAGTTGCTCTGTGCAGTTCTGGCATGTTGATTACAGTATTAAGAATAGAAGTATAAGAAACCTACTCGATAATGAGTTTTGTTGCATGGTACTGAGCAGAATTTTTTTGTTTTGGTTTTAACTCTTGCTGCCAAACAGTGTACTCATAGGAACACTCTGTGGAGTCATTGTGTAGCTACGTTTCCCTGCTCCCAGTGCTCATAAACCACAGTTTATGCCTCAGTGTGCACTCCCATTTGACCTATCCTTGGGATTGGAAGAACTAGGAGTCCATACCTCCCTTTTAGTTTACCCTTGCATTAGGATTGTTCACAACAATGGGATTTTTACATCTCCACTCTAACTTATTTCAGCTCTTTCATAAGCCAGTTTGTACTAAATGACTCTCCTGTTAACTTCGAATCTGTGGAGTTTGCAGTAGAGTTTACTCTGGGCTAGTGTTTGCAGATTGGATCTACAATGACACTGGTTCTTCTTCTTAGGTTTTGGTTTGGTTTTTTTCCAGCTAAACAACTTGATCTAATCTTATACTGCTCTAGGTGATGTACCCAGGCTGAGAGCTCTTTGCACTGGTTGTCTGCTGATAGTTTGATTCTATTCCAGATTATGACGTAGGAAGATTTAAATTGATGCTGTACTTTTGTTTCCTTTTTTTCTCGTTTGACCACTGGCAATGTCATGTACATTAACTCTGTGTACAAGAGTTACGTGTTTGCCCATAAAAAAGGCTTCCTAGATGATATGGTTTCAGTCAGACCATCAAATGACCTGGGTCAATACATGACCCATTTTTATTTACCAGTTTTCCTGGTCATTTTTGACATAAACATGGAAACGTTTTAAAGAATTTTGACATTAGAAAATCTGCAAATATGTAGCAATTGTTACAAACTCACATACACATTGTTACGCATTCACTTACACTTAAATATACACTTAAATACTAACATTCTTAAGTATTCACTGCTTTGTTAAGTCAGGGATATAAGCCAGGGGTTTTTTTTATATGCTACTCTCTTTATTCTCTAGTTCTGGGAGAGCACATACCCTTTCCTCCTGTCCCTGTCACCTGGGACCAAATGTTTTGCCCTCTGCTTGTTCTCATTTCTACCATTCAGTCCTGACTAGTTAATTGGGTCTGCATTTACAGAAATGCTACACTGCCAGTGTCACATTGTAAGAGTGCTAGCAGAGAAGAAGCTACAATTCCTTCTTCCTTCCTGTTGAAAATCATATTCATCATTGCTTCAAAGTAGCCTGAAGAGCAGCGATGCTGCACTGCTGCACAGCAACACAAACTGAAGTCCTTGACACCCCTTTAGCTCAGCATCATTTTCAACTATGTTTTCCTGGGCAAATCTCTCAATCTTTATCTTCACAGCCATAAAATGAGACTAATGAGGCTTACTTTAACATGTAGAGCACAGTGTTGGTCCCATAGGAATTATATTAGAGTACACCAGCATTTCTACAAGAAATGACAGGTTGTGTTAATCTAGAGTTTCACAAAAACAATCAAAATGGTTTCTTTTTCCAGATATATGACATTCTGCTAAAGACTTCTGAGATTTGTGCCTAACATTATGACAAATCTTGTCACTTGTTCCTGAAAGACATCTCAAACTCAATATCATTCCAATGTGTTTTGTTTTGTTTTTTATTTCGAGATACTTCATTTTCTGGAAGATGTCTCATATCTATTTTCCATTTATTTACTTTAGAACAAGATCATTTCAGAGGCACGCATTTACAAATGTATAAAATAATTCTTCAGAACATTAACCTCTGCAACATTATAAACCTCACCTAAAAAAGAACCACCACTTTGGGAAGGGGATGGGAAAAGAAACCAGGGTTTTCTCTCTGATGTTTTCTGCTGCTTTGGCCTTTTTATTCTTTAGTGCTTAAAGAACTGTTGAGCTCAGCTTTATGGTACTGATTTATGTATCAGCAAGAGGAATTGCTTGAACAAATGGACTTTCACGTGGATGTTTTTTGTAATAATAAAAAGATAATTTCATAAAGACCAAGTCTTTTACTGTTTGCTGGTTTAAAACTGGTTGTGGAGGTTCCTATGTCAGACAGGTGGCCTCTCCATACCTTCCCTGCATGTTCAGTGGAGAGAGAGAAACTACCCACAAAGCCATCTTGGGTGGCTGCTTTCCCTCTCCACTGTTTCCTTAGGTTAGACTAGGCTAAAGCAGCTTAATTTATACATTGAAATGAGATGCCTATTCACTGCATTCAGTGGGAGGAGATGGGGTAAACGCTGTCCTCCAGCTGTGCATATCTCAGTGCTGCCAGGAATGTGTTTTTGTAAAGGTGTTTTGGTATGTGATAAATCTGGTGCCTGTTAGCTTTATATATGAAGATAATGTAACATCAGCTAGAATGAAACTGAAGACTGAAGAATGTATTGCTAAAAGGTGTGTACTTGTAGCTTCAAAACAAAAATATGCTTCTATTTGGGCCTTCTTTTGCTGTAAGCTTATTTTTCCACATATTCTTTTCAGAAAAGGAAATTTGAGATGAAAGGTGGTGATGGAATCTTGCCCAGAGTTGAATATAGTTATGAGATGCTTAAGACCAAGTTGATGAAGATTCTTTTAGTTATTGTTCAATACAAAATTTCAATAGTTTGTATAAAATTTTGTTGTCCTTTCGGCATCCCTGGATTTTTACCTCTGTCATTCACCTTCTCCTAACATCCTAGAGAAAAGTAGAAGGCTGTGACAGTGATTGCTAGGAGAAAATACCAAGAAGGTTACGGGGAAAAAATAATCTCATAATAAATTGCAGTACAGTTTCTCCTTGGCATGACGCAATTTAGAAATAGTTCATGGAATCTGAAAAACATGATTGGATTCAAATTCATTCCATGCACTGGTGTGTGTTTCCATATGTTGCATCCAGTGACCGATGTATGTGTATGTATACTGACTCACAGTGATTATGTGTCAAATATAGCTGTAATCTTAAAAAAATACTCTTTTCTCATGTTATTATTATTTTGCATGTGACCGTAATGTTCTGTTGATTGCATTTATGCTCATTTCTTGCTACTTACATGGGGAAGTGCTTTCCCATGTAAAATAAATAATAGTTTTATTTTAAATAGAGTGCACATTAAAGTACAAAATTTTTATAGTTTTGTTAGTGCAACCTTGTAGTTGCCATTGGTCTGGTTGGTCTTAAAAAAGAATTTAGATACATTGTTCTTATATTTGTAATGAAATGAAAAAAAAATAATAAAAAGAACTAAATTCAGCCATGCATTAAGTGTATTGGTTTCAGTCTGCTTATCCTTAGTTTATTTAGGCGTATTATGTCCAGGCAACATACTATGTATTTATGCGCTAGACAAATAAGTCTCTGCAGGTGTAGGGGAGAAATCACACTGTCCTTATTAGAAATAGTCCTGTGGTGAGCATCAGCAAGAATAGGAAGAAGTCATTGTGCTGAAATGTGTAAAAAGCTTTTGCTGCTGACAATGAAAATGAAAAAAAAATGAAAAAAAAAAAGAAAAAGCACATACCTATTACATGTCTCACAAAAGCGGCAGAAAGTTTAATGCTTTCTATTAACCCTTTGGTTATTATTATGTTCATGAGCACTCAGAGGTGTATGAGGTGGAAGTATTTTTTAAGCGCAGAAATGATGTCTCAGAAAAATGGAAGGCGTAAGAGAATAAAAACATGGGTATATTATCTGCCTTCTAACCTTCCCATTTTTCCACTATAATGTACAGTGCAGCAATTGTCAATTGACACCATTGGCTTACTGCTGTGGGTCTGCAGGAGCCAGGCCAGGTGTGGTGGTAAGATGCTCTCTACCTCCTCCAGCACAAGAGCTGGTGAGAGGCATGTGACATGAACAAAATATGACCTTCAAAGCTAATGAAAGGACGTGATTCTTAATGGCACAAGCAGCAGCCTCATCCTTGCCAGGGGACCTTGTGGCTGTGTGCAGCTGCAAGGTGTGGCCCAGCTTAAGCCTGCCATTAATCAGTTTATTGGTGGTCCCTCACTTAATCAGATACCTTTTGGAATTCCCCTTTGGGATGCTGGGTTTCCTCCTGGGTGGAGAGTGGTGGCCTGAGTGCCACCGCCCCCAAGAGAGCAGAATCCGGATGTTGGCCGAGTGAGTGCCTGTTCATCAGGTACCTGGGAAGGCAAGGTGGACAAGGCGGGGACTTGCCACCATTCACTCTTTTCCTTTAAGCTAATGTCTTCTGCTTGGTGGGGAGGTTACAGGATCCCCTTGATCCTGTGCTTTTTCTGGTGATTGTTCCTGTTCTGTCTTAGGGAGGGCAGAGCATGGTTCCACCAGTCTATCTCTTTTTCATACTCCCTGATACTCTTTAACCTTTCTACTTTACCTCAAAGCTCTGCCTCCAGGCTGAGCAGATCTTCTGCTTTGTCACAGCTCACACTACAAGTTACTGCCAGCCCTGGGAACTGGGAGTGGAATATGCCAACAACAACAAAACCAACCATACCTGAAAAAAGTGACAAGTGACACCATCCAGCACGGAAGGAGTTATCCTTGTTGTGGTTCTCACTGCTCTGACCTCAATGCTCTGTACTGTGCCTCACTAGCTTATTAACAGAAAACCACTAGTGGAGAAGGTCTCCTGGGGTAAGCTACAGCACAAACCACCCAGAACCATAAGGACTCTGAAAAATATCAGCCACAAATAAACTCTTGTCATTGGCCCCTTCCCCAGCACATGCACACGTACTCGTCTCAGCATTAGTGGGTCTTGTACTGAAATGACCAAATGCTATGTTTTCACTTTAAGGTGAAATACAGTTCAAGTGACTTGCTGAGTTCAGCAGTTTTAGGTTATTAAATAACTATAAAGTTCTCTGCTTTTAAAAACAAAACAAATCTAGGAAAGTTGGCTTTTTTGGGGCTTTTCTTCTTCTATTAGGTTTTTTTTTTTTCATTAGAGTTTCATAACAGGTGCTGGAAAATGAACTCTTTTCCCCTTTCAGTACTGAATCTGCCATTTAATGCTACTGCCTGGCAATAATATAACTTCAAAATCCTCCCCCAACTTTCTGCTGTAATTCCAGAGACCTTAACATGTTCATTTGGTCTCCAAGGACAGAGTGATTACTGTTAGGAAAAAAAAAAGAAAAAATGAAAAAGTAGTTCACTCCTATTTTAATTAAAAGGATGCTGTGTTTGTTCTGGAAATTACTTCCAGAATTTGAATTAAATATTAAATTAACTTAATGAAAGTTATAAAAGAATATATTATTAATGTGAATAACCAAAAGGAGGAGAATTATTTTTTTTGTTCTGAAACTTTGTTGTGGACTGAAACGTGTTTTGTTTCCTGTATTACTTATGGTTGTTTTCAGCATGTAGCTCAAAGGTGTTATAACTTGAGTTCTACAATAAGGCTTTCTCTTAATTTCATGCCACCCTCAGCTGGAAATTCTATTTTTTAAGTTTTTAAACTTTATCTTGCAGAGGACAGTAGCTTGTATCACTATTTCTTTCCTTTTAAGCAGTCACTTTGGCAAAGTATCTGGCACAACATCTGAAGTTTAGGGACACTGCTTATTTACTAAAGCTAGTCAAGCTGTACAGTGTAGAGATGGTTGAGTGGTAAGCACTGCAGAGGTAGCCCCACCAGGCCTCTGAGGAGCACTCAGGAGTGACAGATCCTTTGCCTCATAAATCAAACTCCTTAGCAGCCACTGCAGTTCATTTTTCCCCAAATGAGAGTCTTCAGTTTGAAGTTGCTCTGTGCAATAACAGGAATTGTCAGGCAAACCTGGACTCTAACCCAGATGGTGTCTGTGTCCCTACAGTAATGAATCCAGCACATGTCACCTCAGCTCCTTTTTTGTCTGCCTACTTCATTGTTCTTCAATGACCTAATGCAGCCCTGGATGTTTGGCAGCTCTCACTACTCCACTGAACACCTGTAAATAGCAGAGAAGCATCCTGTGGGCAGGAGGGAATGAGAGGAAAATCTGTGCTGCACATATGACAGGTTCAGCACAGTATGGGAAGCATTACTTTTCTTACCATGAACTTGAAAACTGTCAGCAGTTACATCCTTATCAACTGCAAACCCTCATACAAATGGTCATCTGCTTTTGTTTTATCACTGTTCAGCACACTGTGGAAAGGCCAGTCTGATGGCATAGGCCATTAACAAAGCACACTTCTGAGATACCTTCATCCCAGTTTTAAACAGAGGAGAACTGAGTCATGGGAGAAATCATTTTCCCAAACCCATATTCTGAATTGTGACAGAATCATAATTAAAACATCCTAGTCTTCATCCTCTGAAGAACAGCTGCTGCCTTTCATCTTTTCTTTTTTCTGCACTGCTGCAGATTTACTTGGCTTTGTGTTTCTTGTTTTTACTGTGATCTTTGTCCCAAAGGTGCAAAACTCTGCTTTGTCCCTTCACTTATTACTTTTTCTTCCTCCAGGCGGATCCTCCCACCCTGGATCAATTGATTTCCTTTTCCAGAGTTTAGCACAGCCAAAACTAATTATCAGCTCCCTGTATATTTTGAGCTGAAATTGTGACTTATTAGTAATGGCACATCTGAACTGACAAAGAAAATCAGAATACTTGGCAAGCTGAAGTAAGGTGGTTAACTTTTAAATGGATCTCCATTTCATCCTGTCCAGACTGTGGAAGACACTAATGAGTCTTCCTAGATCATATTTTTTCTACATTATTTTTCCAAGCTGTAGGTACCCTTGTTCAAATGCTTTTAGCCTGCTTTGTGGCTTTCTTGTTTGTTTGGTTGGTTGGTCGGTTGTTTGATTTTGGTTTGGGGTTTTTTTTTATTATTATTTTTTAAAAGAAAAAATCCATCAATACCACTTAAAGAATAGTTTGAATCTCTTGACTAGGTATTGCTTTTACATTGTCCTCTCTAATGCTGTCTGCTAATGGCAGTCCTAGGTGTTACAGAATAAACTTTCAATGCCAGAATCATGTTGCCTAAGGATTTTTAACTTCAAAACAGTGCAACTGCTGAAATATTGAGAGCTAGTGTAATGTGTCCTGTGTTTGAAAATTGTGTGCAGCTGATTGGCCTCTGTATGGCATGTTCCAAGAATGTTCTTGTCTAGAATCACACCCACACCTTGCCCTAAATGACTCTGATGGGCATGCCAGTAAGTGATAAAGCTGTACCTCACAGTACTCAGTAGTATACATTTAGATCCAATGCAGGAAATACATGATCTGCAAAGAGCTAAACCTACAGTTTCTTACACACCCAGCTGAAGTGTGCCTTAGATCAGTAAAACGTGTCTGCATGTCTCAGGATACCAAACTGGTGACTTGAAGTGCAGATTATTGGTTATTGTTTTGGAAAAAGTAGCTAGACTTGATTAACAAGACTTCATATAATCTCTAAGATAAATGATGGCTTTAAAAGGTAATTTGCACCTGAGCTGTTTGGCAACTTAATAGAAATAGCTTTGGGATGAGATAAATTGTGTGGAAGTGTTACATGTCTAAATTATTTCTAATTCTGTTTCAGCCAAGAAAAACTACTAGCTTTAGGAAGAATAGCTGACTTTATCAGAAGTGAAATACAACAAATTTGTCTTACATCTTGTCTTTTTAGGTTGAATTTGAGGCCTTTTTGTGCATATGGAGCTTCTCATCTAGACCCTATAACATCCTTACCTTGAACAATCTATGGTATAAGCCATCTGCCAAAGTGTCAGTAACCCCTTTTTTTGGGTAGTAGTCATACTGACATTGCTTCAGGTACTTACCACAGAATTTTGGGGGTTTCTTAACTGTTATTTGGGTTTGTGTGAGGAATGAAAACAGAAATTGGTGCTTGCATATGTAACAAGCATGGCTGATTCCTACCATGCAATGAACAATTCTGCCATCTTTGTCTAACTTCTTCTCCACTCACCCTCAAAAAAACCTTCACCAAAGAGGCCCAGACTTAGGCCTTGATGACAAATGTCCTCTGTTCTGTACAGCTCATGTTGCAGCAGAATCTTTTATTTTCATCTACTTACTGGCACACTGACTGTATAATTTTAAGTCCTGGAATATGCAGACAGAGGTTGTTTTCCATAGCAAAATGACAACAATCTCATATGGTAGACTTACTTATTTTTTTACCCAGCATTCCAGTCAGCACCAAAACTTTATCAGAAACTAACTTATAGAAGTTAGACTGCACCCTAGCAATTGTGATGCTCTCAGCCATCGCAGGCTGCTTAAGGGTGATATTTAGCACTGAAAACCTTTCGTACAGCCTCCCTGCACAGTGATCACCAGCAGACCACCCATTTGCTTTGACTAATGATGGAATAGCCTTCCTTTGAGGACAAATTGACAAAATCAGTTTTTAAAAGGCAAGAAAATGAGCAATTGAGTGTCAAACCTTAGTCTACAAATAGTATCTGAAATCCTAATTCAACACTTCAGAAGTGTCATTGGATGATGTAAATGCAGCAAAGAGGCTGTTTTACTGTTCTTTTACAACCTAGGATCAATGGAAAACAAAAGCAGAGGGCACCCGTCACAGTCGGAGAGAACAGTAATACCTTATGAAGAGGAGGAACAATTGTGTAGGAATATTTCTGTAAACATATGTGCAGCACAGCTGCCACATATCTGGATCAAAAAATGGTATAAAGAAACACGAAAGAACATCTGTATTCTCTAACTTGATCTTGCCCTCAGATAAATGGTTTCTTATAGATCTCCTATCTTTTCCATAACTCCTAAATATGCAACTACTACTTTTAAAACAGGATATTGACTTCATGCTGCCCTTCCTTAATGGTTTTGTCATGTTGTAACAGTTGTAGCACTGATGTAGCTAGAGCAAGGGACAGCAAAGAGGTAAGACTGCAAAGACAGTGCTACATGTTCTTGCAAGGTACAGCAAAGGTACTTCAAAGTACTATGCACGTTGGGAAGTTAGGATCGCAATATGAAGCACAGGTAATATTTATTACTGGATAAAGTTAATAGCCTGTGTTTCTGGATGTGCACTTCCAGCCTTCTAACCTTCACTGGCTCCTCTTGGTTTAGTGCCTTGTCCCACCCACAACAGGAACTTTTTTCCCGAGGTGAGCTAGTGGCATCTACCTTTTCAATCTTTCTTCTTATTTTGCATTTTATAATCTTGTTCCTAAATCCTCCATAGGATTGCTCATTGAGTTGCAGACCTAAAATTTAAGTTGGTTATAAATATAGTTGGAAAGTGTTTTCTTACACAAGAAACAATTGGCAGAGAAAATTGGGTTTAATCAGAACTTGTGCTAGAGTTGGGATGATATGTGCCCCTTGATTAATTTTGTAAAGCAGGCAACAGGTTTGCTCCTGTATATTTCAGGGGAAGAATTGCTACATTTGTTTGCAGTGTACAGCAGCTATGTCCAGGATAAGGGATGCTTTAGCTTTCAGGGAGGGATGAAGGTTGTTTTTGGAATACTGTGTTGGTTACACGTGACTGTACCTCTGGTTGCTTTAAGCAAGAATTTTACAGGAGACATACTTTTTTCCTCTACTAATCTGCTCTGTCCCTGTTGGAAGGTGTAAATGTGGAAATGTGTGGCCAGAAAAGAGACATGGAGGATAACTGGCAAGTATCTTTGCTAACCAGGATGAAAATAACTTGCTGAGCAAAATGTTTTCATTGCTAATTTTCCAAAGTGAGAAGGTAAGAACAGAAATGTTCCAGGTAGCTAGAGTTTCCCTTTAAGGACAAGGCGAGAGCAGGAAGAGGTGAAGCATGCTCTGAAAAATATGTAGTCAGATATGGAGAAAAGTTGGGAATGATTCAGCAGTAGCAGGGGATGTTTTCCCATGGTTCAAAAATGGAAAAAAACCCCACAAAACCAGCTGTTTTATTCCTTGTTCACATTAAATAGACCTTTAGTAGATCAGTTAGAATGTAACTGTAACATCAATTTTAAACCTTTGCTTCCTGGAAGTACAAGGATCATCACAAAGAGAGAACCAAGATTGCATGAAATCTGTTTCATCCTACTTATATTATGAATTTGTCAAAGCTTTATGTATGCAGCTCTCCTTATTTCTTTTCATGTGTAGAATATTGTTTTCTTCCTATTTCAATGCCTAGTGTTAATGTCCCAGTATTCAGGACATTGTTTGTATGCATGTAGATGTAACCTCCTCAGTGGTGGAACAAACAAGCTCTTCAGAGTCCCAGGCAGGACACTGAGGTGGGAGAAGCTGATGTTAAGATGGTGTAAGAGAATGCAAATTGCAAGCTATTTTGTATAACAAGCGCAAGTCTACTATTCACTTTTAAGTAAGTACATCATCGCTGTTGTCCTGGGTTCAGCTACAGCAGTC
>NW_009925968.1:29650-35270 GCF_000696875.1 Nestor notabilis | reverse complement strand
AAAGACCTATGTTATAATGGCTGAGAGAGATATTGTTTCAAAATGTGAAACGTGACAGATTATCTTCTACTATTGCTTTGTGGCAGCTCTCAATAAGAATTCTAGTGATGAAAAAGATCACTGCAATGTTTTTATTTAATTCATAAAGCAATTCTGTCCTTCCAAAAGGTCCACAGAACCCTCTCCAAACTCTTCTTGCTATACCACCTGCATTTCCCGCAAATGTCTAATTTTCAAACAGGAAAAATGAGACTCCAACATATTTCTGAAATTTAATTCTGAAATTCTGAAGGCTTGTGCCCTCAGAAACAACCTGTCCAATTCTGGCTCTTGAAGCTCACAGAAAGGTCAGAAATTATCAAAAAAGGCTCAAGAAATCCTTCATTCAGCTGGTGGTTCGCTCAGATAGGCATGGTGGGAAGTCTCCCTGATCATGTTAATGAAAGGTGGTCTGGATGCACACAGGGACATTCAAGAGCTTGGAAAGCAGTGCCTATCTCACCAGGCATTACAGAGGTGCTCTGCAGACTATAAAGCAGTTGCCAGACATTAAGGAGTGTTCAGGCTGTCCAAGCCTACAACTTTCATCTCCATTCAGTACTGGTCTTGTTCTTGAGGCTAATTACTCTTGTCACCCACATAGTCAATTATTTAATATTTATTAACTCTAGGCATGAACATCAGATGTGCAGAGCACTGATGAAAGAGTTCTGAGACCACACTCACCAGTTCTTTTACAAGATGGAAATAAGATCAAGCTGAAAAACAGTAAGGCTGGATTTCCATCTTTACCCTGGCAATTTCTTTAAATATAAATTAAGACCTGCAACTCCAAGGGCTTGTTCCAAAGCAAAGGACATTATAAATTAACTTTTAAGATGAAAATTCAATAAGTAATCCTTACTATGCAGGCAGTTCAGTTTTTAGAGTTCTGAACTGAGATAAAAAGTACTGTTAAAGGAAGGTCACACTAAATGTCATCTTACAAAGGAGTAATATTTATGATTTATTAAGTGTTACTTCTTATTCCTGTATGGAACTTCACTATAAATAGAGGAATTTGATAATTGTCTAGCAACATTTTCCTAATTTTGAACTTTGTTGTAGTTTGTTTTGTATTCTGGATGACTCAAATTAACCATGTAATTCAGACAGCTACTTGAGGATTTCCTGTTGGTAATATTTCCACCTTCACATGTCCACTCTGAAATCCCCAAGCAAAATACAATAATGCAAAGTCTTCCTTTTTTCCACAAAATCCTCCCTATATTTCAAAATACATAACTTTATTTATAAAAGGCCAGCTCATGCATTCATAAATGCTTAAGTAAAGAGATGAAACATTATCCAGAGCTTCATGTGTAAAGCCACAGACAGTCTTCTCAGTTCTGGTTCTCACAGTAATGTCAGCATGAGGGAATCAGCAGGAGCCTTGAGTCATTCTGCAGCTGAAGTAACCAGTTAGAGTACTATTTCTGTCTTTAACCCTGATGACCCAAAAGTAAATCCTGCACAAATTTTAGGTCAGTGGTGAAACTCCTACTGCCTTAAAGGAAGGTAGAGATTTTTCTGGAGTATTCATGTTCTTTCATAGTAATACTATCAATGTATTTTTGGGAAAAGACATAGTTGGAAAAGAAGTAGAGTCCTAAGTTACTTTATGAGGAAAATTCCTGCTTTTGCTCATATTGTTGCTATTTCTTTCCTAACCTGTCTGTCAGAAAAATGGAAATGTGCCCTGATTTGCAACAAAAGATTTAAAAACGTAGATTTTAAAAGATAAGACGTGCCTAACCCAGTGAAGAAAGTGCAAACACCACAAAGTCCTTATTAAACATGACCCATGCATTTCTGTAAATGTCAGCAAAAACCATGAGGGACATGGGAGATAAGGTGCTCATGCTTCCAGGCATCCCTACCTCAAACAATACAATCCATAGTTCTGGGCAGTACAATAGTGGCAGTTCTTTTCTTTCCATGTGTTTCCTCAGTGTACTATCTCAGTATATGAAACATGAAAAAACCCACCATCACTGATTTATAGGAGATTTGGGTTTTTTTTCAGTAAAAACATATGAGAAAATAAAGAAATAAATTAAACCAAAGCTCAAGAATCACAGTACTGAAGAACTAATTTTCAGTTCAAACCTGCACACTCGTAGTTCATTTGTGCTTGAAAACAGAGAGATCTTTCCAGGTTGTTCCAATGTCTACAACTAGGCTTTAAAACCAAACAATTTTTAGTTTAAATTAATTTAAAAAACCTTAAAATAATTTCCATATCTGCAGGTTCAGAACTCTCAAATCTCACTTTCAAAGCTATCATAGAAATGATGAAAAAGATTTGAGTGGAATCCTTATTAAGGAAATGTAGATTAAGACATTGCTCGCAATGAGTGCTGGGCTTCTGTTATGCCTCCCTGTGGAGCAAGGTGGAAGGTAACACTTTATCAGACACTAAACATCACTCTCTTTCCACTGTCTCTTTTCTATAAACATCTTTATCTTACACAAATATTGAGCTTAAACTGAGTGTCACTTTTATTTGTTTACATGCTATGATTCAACAAATAACTTTAATCAGAGGTTCACATTCAAATAGACGGTTGAAATCTCTGCTTCTAAAGAATGACTGATCTAACATCAGTGATTCTTTGACTTCCCAAGTTGTAGGCACACTGCAGTGGTTCATTTTATAACTAGATTCTCAATTTTACATTTCATTACTTGCCTTTCCCCATCAAACCCAGACCTTTGTTGGATTCTCTCAGGGCTTTTCGGGCTCCAGTCACACATATCTATTGTCTGTGAGTATTGATAACAGAGGTTAAATCCATGGTAAAATCAGTTGGGTGTCTTGTAAATCAAGTAGGCAGCAAACAAACACTGTCCTTCCCATAATAATTCCATATATCTCTGCAGCTCTCAAATGACTGACATATGTAGCTTTATTTCTGGGCCTTTGCCCCTCTCATAGGTCTACAGATCATCCACAGAAGTGCAGCTATCCTTTTTCCTTTTTTTTTAGCTCCCCTGTCTCCCCTCAGTGGTCCATGTACTCATTCATGACAAAGTAACAGTCATTTTCTTTTTTCATATTTGCTGTCACTGCTTCCATTTCTTCATTTCATCCTACACTTCTTTATTGCTGTTATAGTTGTCCTTTTATCCTCTCTTCTAACTAAAAAATGTCTCAAGCCAAAAACCACAGACACATATGTGAGCAACTTCAAACCAGTTCTGGGGTCCCTGAAGTCTTAATCCAGATCCAATTTTTGCAGCTTGAGCCATCTCTAATCCCTAATTGCTCCTGTCATCTCTTTCTCACAGCCCTGGCTGTAAGCCACAATGTTTTATGCTGCTTTCTGTGCTTGGAAATAAAGTTACAATGCCCTCCTGTCTCTTCGGTCTTAAAAACATATTTATTTTCTGAATGCTTCCTTCCACTGACTTTTTTGCTGAAAATTTTGTATATGAGCTGTTGTCAGCATTTTGGCTATAGAGCATACTAGCACTCATGACATTTAGCAAAAGCCACAAGCAGCATGCTGCCTTGTGGTCACTCCCCCAAAGAGAGGACACCTACGTTTTTGTATATGGTCCAAGGACTCGGATTTGCAAAGCATTTTTACTAATTAGTATTTCTTGTAAAATGTATAAACAGTCCTCATCATAGGAATTAAAAACCTGTGTGAGAATCCAAACCACAAAGCTATAAAGACGTATAACTCATGATGTTCTCTTTTTAGTGTACTGAGATTGAACACAGCCACAGCTTCAGAAAATGAAGCTGCCACTGAAACCCAGAACGGCCTAGTGTTTTGGGCTCCCTGCTAGGAGGTGGGAAACAGTTTTCCTATGTGCCTCCAGAAGGACAGAAAACTGAAAACAGGGGTTCAATATTTTGTGTTGGTATTCTGGCCACCAGGCTAGTGATACAACAGTATCATAAGCAATAAATTCCCTCTCTGGGTTATAAAGGAAAGCACTGAGCAGCATTGCATCTTATGTAGAGGGCAATGCCATACGACTGTGCCAAATAACCTCTGAAAATATCTGTTGGACTAAGCACTTTCAAGGGTACTACTTTTGTATTCTTCCTCATATTAGGTTAGATCTAAGGAAGAAGTTCTTCACAGTGAGGGTGGTGAGGCACTGGAATGGGTTGCCCAAGGAAGTTGTGAATGCTCCAACTCTGGAGGTGTTCAAGGCCAGGCTGGACAGAGCCTTGGGTGACATAGCTTAGTGTGTGGTGTCCCTGCTCATGGCAGGGGGGTTGGAACTAAATGATCTTAAAGTCCTTTCCAACCCAAACTATTCTATGATTCTATGATTCTATATAGATTGCTTCAATAATTTCCAAAGATATATAGTTTTCTGCAGTGAAAATATAGTTTTGCATGTGAAATATCCACAGATATTGTACTTTCTAACTGAAGGTGAAATAATTCGTAGTTAATTCAGTCAACTTTTGCCTAGAAATGAGACAAAAGGCTTTCATTACAACATTAAAATCATTACATCCTTTTGGGTATTTAAATATCATTTTGACGATTACCTGTTATTGAGGACTCTAATTGTCAGTTGAGTAGACAAAGGTGACATTAGGGCAGTTTTCAGATCTCCCACCCAGCTGTTTTATAAAGCTTAGGCCAGACTGTAGATACTGAAAGTTGCATGGGCTGTAAGCTTACGTGACCAACAAAGCCAGATGTGAATCCTCAGAACACTGACACATCAGCTCAGGAAATGCCAAAGGATAAAGGTTTATAGAAGTTGCATTTGTGAAACATTCAGCTGTAACTTACGAATTTCGTTAGGGGTTTTTTTGCTAATAAAAACACTACTACCAAGGGAAAATAATGGATCCAGTATGCTACATATGATTCATTTATTATCTAATAAATAAAGAAATGTTTGAAGCACAGTAAAATACCCACAAAAAACCACCAACAAAACAAGAACCCCTCACAATTAATTAACTAAAAAACGTGAAAGATGGTTCAGTTACAGAGCTAAGCAAGACTGTGTTCACAATGGGGAAAGACTGAACTTTTCGCATTATCAAAGATTACCAAGAGCTCTAGATTCAATTACATGAATTAGTACTGTAGTTCACAGGCAAGACTTTCAGCATGGTATAACTTATTGGGTGCCTGACACAAAACAAGCAGTAGTCTTGTTAAGTTTCTTCTGTCTCTGGAAAACCTGGTTACAGACATTGCCTAAAGCAGCAAGTTAACCTCACTTACTTGCAATGGTATAATTTTCATAGTTTTAGCTACTTTATACTCGATTTACAATGGCATATAATAGGACAAAATAAATTCAAATACTCCACATCATGAAATACACTAAGAGTATTCTTATTCAACCTTTGGATTTCAAACAATTGACTAATTGATAAAAAGTGACTGACACTCCAAGATATTGCACTGGCCTAAGCCAAGAACAAGCAAGGGGAGAAAATTCTGAACTATTGGTGGTGGAAGCAGAAAACTGCAGCATAATTTGATTTGGCAAGAATTCCAAATGAAGACAGAGAATCCCATGCTTCCCCCTTCAGGTAGCAACTGCACACACATAAAGGTTCATGCCAGAGCCATTCCCTCTTACTGAT
>NW_009925968.1:18855-29608 GCF_000696875.1 Nestor notabilis | reverse complement strand
TTATATGTCTGCTATTGTTATGGGAAAAATAATACAGGATTATATTATGGAAACAGACTTTCTGTAAGATTCACTACTGTCTCTATTTTATCTGGATTTCAGATACCCCAGGAATGGTTTGTCTTGATTTATATAACAACAACAAAACACAGAGAACCCTGCAAATTAAACTGTCATAAAAAATCACTCCTTTTATATTTAGCATTATTTTTCTTATTTTTTTTTCTTTTCCCTTTTTTGAATTTTTACATAAGTCTAGTTCCAGGTGAGCTTTATTGTTCTTTTTTAACAGAATCTATTCTGTTCTTCTATCCTCCTCCCAAGAGAACCAAATGAATTTTACAGTGCCATAAGCCTACTAAAGTGACACTTAGAGCTAGACGAAAAACAGAGTGTCTGGTTTCGAGGATTTTTTTTTTTTTACACTTAATTTTGGTCAAAATTGAAGCAGGACAACAAAGGAAATCATAGTTTCCAAAACTGCAGATCTAACAGAAACTGATTTTCTCATGAGCTAACATGACACTGAGTTTCACTCAGAAGTTTTAGAAGCTTCCTTTTGCCTTTATTTCACAGAAAATCAAAAAATACTGTTTTCCCTTTTCTGCCTGTTTTCCTTGGGGCTCTGCCACAGGACTGGGGCATATGAAACTGACAGGTTTCTACAGTGCGGATTCAGTTAAAGTCATGTCTTGTTTTCAGAAATTGCCTTTATTCCCAAGATGTTATAAGCAAATTATTTTGAGTAAAGAGAATAAAAAACCAAAACCTGCATAAGTAATACTAGTCTGACTTTAATATCATGCTTGTACATTGATTACTTCACATTTCAGTTCACCAAGGGAAGGAAAAAACTGGACCCCAAATCTGGCAATGAGAAGTATGTGAGATAAAAGAGATTATCATCTGTAGACCCCTTGAGCTGTGAATGAGGTAAGCAATTTCAGGGATGCAAATCTTAGTTTTCTGATTAAAGCATGTCCCAGCAAAACTGAATTCTACCACCTGCCTCAGCCCCAGCATTATCATGGAAGTCGAGAAAAATTACCTAACCCAAGTTTTCATGTGAGTTCCAGCAGTTTTACCTCCTTAATTGTCTCTGTAGTGCTCACTTAAGACAACTAATCATCAGTAGAACAGGGCTGTCAGATCTAGCACCGAAGTTAGGAAGGTCTAGTCTTTGAAGATAAAGCATGCTGCAGAATGCTCTAAAAATTCTGAACTATAGCATCTCAAAGTAGGCATCCAATATTTATATACCTTAATGTTACTTGGATTCGATTCCATGTCTGTAAAGTGAGGCTAACAAAAGCCACCATCTTATAATTGATGGATGAAAAGAAATTAATTGCCTGTGGAGTGCTTTGATACTGGAGTGCTTAATATCACAGAGAAACCCATGAGGAAACTAATAATTCTGTCTTCATCATAAGGCTGAATAGCATGCAGGAACCAAGGCCTAGAAGCACACAGTATGCAAGAGGAAACCAAAGCAGTGGACAGTTGTTGACAGAGAGAGCACTGAGTAGGGAAAAGGTGCATGCACCTGCTCCCAAACTGTAATCTGGATGCTCAGCATTTCCAAACTAATATTGCACATGAGATCTTCATGATGATGTTGCCTCACTGGTCTAGTTCTTGATTTTTCTACATTTTAATGCAAATTCCTGTATGACATATACACATTTTCTGGTGCTAAGTAAGTCACAACTCTTATTTCCTGTTCAGATTAAATATAATGTTGCTATAAGAGATCCTCTTTGAAAGCTATGTTTTAAAAGTCAGTGAAGGGCAATAAATGAACTAGCTGTGGTCCTATATTGCTTGAAATATCTGTATCCAGATTTTGGAAAGGAAAAGGAAGTAATAAATTTTGCTTGAACTCACCACACGTTTTAATTGCACAGAACTCCCAGGGGGTGTTAGGGTCAAGAGTGTAGCACCATGGTCTCAGCTTGCCATCAGGATTGCGGCAGTAATTATCATCAAAGCCCTTGTCAGGATATCTGCAAACCACAATAAGAAATGTGTCAGGGAAGTCTTCCTGGCAACGTTGCATTGGCTTGTACAAGGTACTTAAAGGACAGTCTTCAGCAGAGGCAAGCAAGAACCAGTTTCTATTAACCTGGAGTCTGATCCTAAGGTGGATGCAAATACTTTTAACACTATTAGAAAGTTAATAACGTAAAACCTCTTTCCAAATATGCAGCAGAATCAGACCTCCACAGTGGGGATTCCCTGCTGTGTTAATGCACAGGATACCGGATGGGGTAACTCTGCTAATTGCTAAACTCTTGCTCTTGTGTCCATCAACTGATGACCAGACTCTAAAGCCACTCATTTTTTTTGAAACAGCCCAATTAAGTGCGGATTATATAAACACTGCCTGGCATGCTGGACTCATTAAGAAAACAGGTTCTCCAGTGCAACAGCCCTGGGTTCAAACTGGAAGCTATTTTGAACAGCTATGTTATTAATGATAGCTCCATTTTTGTAATAGAGCTCATTCTAGGTCATGCCCTCATTTCAAGCACTGGGGAAAAAAAGGAGAAAAATAAGGAATTATTTTCTGTCACCTTTATCTCATTAAGATTTGAAACTATTGTGCCATTTAATTGTTTCCACGTTCCTACCACCATTACTGAATGATCAGGCAGATATTGAAGATAAGGAGGTTCTTTGTGTATAAATGTGCTATATAGCCTCTATAAAAGAGAAGGAGATAAATGCATACTCTTTTCCCCTAGCGAATAAAAATTGCCTTGGTTTTACAGTTTTATTTAAACATGTTTGTAAAAGAAATAGAAAGTAGATTTGTCCCTGAGGAAAAGATGAAAAGTGTGTAAGAGAAGAATAAAGTTAACTACCTGGGAACCTGAACCCAGTTACAACTGCAAGCAGATGTGTTTCGCACAAGCAGAAGAAAATATGATTTACAAGTGCATACTTTTGCTAGGATGCTTCTTCTGTCAAACAATCATGCTAATTTTAACTCATTGCAACTTGATCTCTCATTCCTTGGGAAAAATCAGGTTCCTTCATCTATACAAAGGACAGGGATGGGATTTAAGTAGAATAAAAACAGAAAACAAACAAACAAACAAACAACAACAACCAAACAGCAAAACCACCAAGGACAAACCTCACAAACCTGAAAATTCAAGGGCAGTCAAGAATGTACTAGTTTCAAATCTAGCATCAGAACCCTGTTTTCTGCTAGGTAGGAGACTAACTGTAAAGGAACAAATTGTGTCCAAGGATTTCACCAGAAAGCAGTAAACAGGCTAGTAACATAGCACAAATAGATGTCTTTTGACACCCAGTAGGTGCAGTGATGAGCGTTGATGTTAGTAGCACGTCACATAGGAATGGAGAGTCCATGGCACTACCCAGGAAATGAGGTGAGCCCAGGAATGGCAAGGTATCTGCAGTCACAGCTCCCAAAACCCATTCAAAACCACTGGGAATCTAAAGAATCCACTTTCTAGAAAACAGTTGTCATTTCATAACACTGGATGCTCTGTCCTTCCTAATACTATGTGATATGTCCCCACAATATGTCAAAAATATATTATTTATTAACTTAAGTAAAGATGGAACAGATCTTCAAGATCCAGCTTTAAGTGTCTTTGTTGCATGGAGTAGTGCCCATGAACTGTACCTTTCCACCTGCTACATCTATGTTCCCTTTTTTAAAGCAACAACAGCCTTTGCAGTCACTGGTTCTTCCCTGAATATTCAGGCATGTTTCTGCCTTCCCTCATATCCAGTAGGCAACAGTTTCTCAGCTCCTATAGAAAAGGCCAACTAACAAATACTAGGGACAAGATAAACAGCAGGGCTTCAAACTCTTCCACACAATTCAACAGTGAGACTGTGGCGGATTCCCTGAAGGCTCATCCCTTTGCTCTGCACAATTCTCCTTCCCCAATACACAGACCTCTTGCTTAGACCCAACAAAAAGCCTGAGGTTTCCAAGATTGTTCAGAATCCTACATATTTCTTCCCCTCTCCCACCGCTGAAACTTCAGTAGCTGTACTTCATTGTTGAAACTGAAATGAAGCATTAAGATACACATCTGGTGTCAAAAGCAAGACTTTTTCTCAGTTTCAGGGAAGGGGGGGGAAGAGTGTTAGATGAAGAGATAACATTTATTTTCTTTAAAGAGGCAGATGATGATTTCTAGCTCTGCTGGAACTAAACTGAAACTTAGCCTCTAAAGCTGTTCACCAATATTTCTTTTTGCCTTCTTTTTGTTTTAAAAGACATGCAGGGCTGGAAACTTGATCCTGTATAAAGTAAATTTTCATGCAAGTGATATAAAACAGAGTAGTTTAATTAAAGTATGCCAGCAGTTATTCAACTTCTATAGCACACTTCAACCCTACTTTTCTCTATGTATTTAAGTACATACTTTCAAAACATACTTAATTTTACGCAGAAAATATGCTTCTCTATGCCTGAGACATTATCCTCCACAGTTTTCTTTCTATACTGAGACGTAATCCTGCCCATGAGGAGGACACAGGAACTAGAGCTTCAGAATACAATTCTGCATCCACTGCTAGCTAAAAACAAGTCATGCAGGAGCTGTTTGGGGGGATTCCTACTGCTAGCTTCAATCACATCTAAGTAAACAGTTATTACCATTTCTTTTCAGTAACTGACCTCTAAAGGGAGTACATATGGAACCATTCATCAAGGTGACAGAAAGGAAAAGTGAGGTGTATTCACCCTCAGCAGAAAACGTTATTCTGCAGCAGGTAGACTGGAGCATTTGGAAAGATTACTAGTTTTACTTCTCTGTCTTTGTCATTGCAATTGATGATTCCAGAAATGAAAAGAAGTTTAAATCTGTCCAGCTAGTCCCTCCTGGTTTCCTGGTTATTCACATTACCCTCACATGGTATAGTATAAGCATCCCTAGAGATTGCTGCATTTTAATGGATCATTTGTTCCAGACTTCTCTTATTTTCAACTTAACTATTAAAAAACCACAAACAAACCAAATCCCCAAATATTTTTAAAAGCTAGTATAACCGAAGTATAATTATCACTACCTTTAGTGACCACTTCATGAAGTTAATTAACATCAATGTTAATTAACTATACTGGACTCCAGTTACTCTTCTGAAAGCACATACAGATCAGTTCAATCTGGAAGGGTAGTTTTTTGATAAAAAAAAGCATTTTGGTTACAGTCTGAAAACTCTTAAGAAGACATTTTCTGAGGAGAATCTTTCAGGGAGGAAAAAAAAAAGCATTTTGGTTACAGTCTGAAAACTTTTAAGAAGGCATTTTCTGAGGCGAATCTTTCAGGGAGGAAGGCGATTGTGAGATTGCAGTTAGTCTGAAAAATCATTTTGCAAACAATCCAAAATTAACAGAAAAATATGATTTCCTCCTGACAGTAAAATTATTATTGTTTGTACCCAGAAGTTCAATAAATGTTTCACTCCCAACAAAAAAGATTCTATTCTAGAATGCACAGCAAATGCATGGCAAAAACCAGAAACAGATTATCTTCAGTCCCAGTCTGTTAATGCAAAATATTTATTGTAGCAGAACTACAGGACTGCCTGCTATTATTCATGAAGCAGATCATCTGAACCAAGAGAAAAAAAGAGGTTATATCTCCTAAATTCCAAAACTGCAGTTCATTACCGTTTTGCTGAATAATCAGGCTTTCTAAAATCTACCAGTACCTGTATTTCTGAGTAAAAAATAATACTTTATTTGGTGGAACACCCAAATATAAGTAAAGATACATTCGATGAAAGGTCTCAATCATTCTGAGTTTGTTGATTCTTGCAGTCCTCCTCTGACAGTTTAAGTTTATTCAATCCACTTCATAAATGGAGATAATCAAAAATCCAGAGTAAAACTAAAATGAAACTTTAGTCCAGTTTAAGAGAAACACAAAGGCCTTTCTGTGTGGCCTAAATCCCCACAAAAAATCCTTCCAAAACGATGTATTATAGATGACCCTTTGCGGCTGGGTGAATTTTACCCCTTAGGACAAAGTGTAATGGGGATGCAATTTATCCTGCTATTTCTGACTTATCTTTTGGCATTAGGTATCTATGCTTAAACTTAAAAAAAAAAGTCTAAAATACAAATCCATGTACATAAAATGCTGAACATAATGATGAACTCCTTCCCCAGGCTGAAAAAAACACACGTAGTGGGCAAGCATTTTGCTGAAACAACTTGGATACTTAAACGTGATTACAACAGAAGACCATCTACAACTTTAAAGCTGTTCAATATTTCAAAAATGGAGCGTACTCTGACAATGTTGCAAGTTTATATGTACTACTTGTGTTAAGAACTCTAACAAAAATTTATTACTTTTAATCTTTATTTGCTTTGTGATTGCTTTAAGGTATTTTAAGCTGATCGAAGCTGCATAACAACATATACAGAAACATTCAGAGGTTTATTTTTTACTGTAAATTAAGTTAGGGAGGAGACTTGGATCAAATAGTGCAGCACATGTCCATCACTATACTACACAACCACGGGATGTAGCCACAGCTGCATGACATAGCCTCTAGTCACCATCCTTCATCTCCATCATGACCGCTGCCAGCCTGCAGACATCATGGCTCAAGAGCCCAAGCAACCAAAGCTGGTGAACTCCACAAACTTCAGTTCAGCTGATGTTGATTTTGCCTAATAGGATCCCAAATGTGTGTCATTTTCAAATTATAACCACATGAATTTCGTTGGGATGTGGGGAAAGAGGTTACCTCTCTGGACGAAATTTGTGCTTGTGTGGTCTCTGAAGATCCCAGCGCTGACACTCCTTGCCTGTCTCGGTGTGATCCATTGGCCCTCTGTAAGTCTCTCCATTGCAGGTCATGCATTCAACTAGGAAGAAAAAATAGGTAGCATATTATGCCGATGACTTGTCACACACACACAAATAAAATAATTAAGTCATATCTCTGCTGTTATAAATTGAAAACAACCTAAAGAGATATAAAAAAGTAATACATTTAAGTTAGGTTGGTATGGTAAATGTCCTTTGGAATAGAATTGCATATCTTAGACCTAATCCAGATGCTTAAATTTGGTATCACTTTATTCACTTACAGGACACTTATGATTTGGAGGCAGGTGAGTGTGAGCTGCTTGAGGCATTCATGTTCCTAGCAGATTTTTAACCTTAGTTATGGTTCGTAAGAGAGAGACACACATTTCTAAGGAAGGAGTACATTTTAGGGGAGATATTTTACAATTAAATAATAATAATAATTCTAAGTCACTCAAAGTCGTGGCATAATTACAGCACAAGTTTACAGAATAATGGCTGAATCACAATTTCAGTGCAGTACAGTCTGTTTCTTTAAATTCCCAGAACATTCATCTGCATATGATACTGTTTCTTTTCGATACTAATTCTTTTTGGCAGCCTAAGCTAAGATACATTTTCAGCCCTGGTTTGGGAAAGTGGGGGGTGGAGGGAGAACGGGCAAAATCTACCAGTGGGATTTGATATCACTGCTGAACAAAATATCCTCTATAATTTAGAATGAGAAGTCTTAAAATATAAAGTAAATTCACCATAACTAACTAGACACATTTCTCAAGTGCCCCCTAATTAGAGTAATTGTAACAAAAGATCACTTAGTAAATACCAATTCATGCAATTACAGATCTCACACTTCAGACAAAACATCCGCTACCAAAGTCTTCATCCTGCAGTGAGCTCCAGGTCTTATCACATTTGAAGCTCAAATTGATATTTAAATGTTAGCTTTTAACAGATTTTCAAGCTCCTTGTAAATCATTCTCTTCCTCCTTCCCTCCCTTCTTCTCCCTCCTTCTCCCTTTTCTTCCCCCACCACAGTATAACTATTGCACATGACACATTAGCAGGAAAATTAAAGTCATCCTATCTTGAGAATTTAAATGAGTTGATTGACTGGAACTGAATTGGCTGATTAGCAAGATATAAGAGCTTAGTTTGGAGCTTAGCAGAACTAAAAATTCAACAAATGCAAGGGTGCTCATGAAATATCTTTCAAATCCTGTGACTTGAAAGTCGAATGGGAATGGATTTATACAAAGTTTTACTTACAGTACTCATTTGAAAGAAAAAATGAAAAAAGCATGCTTAGATTGATCTTTTTTCCTATAATTATCTGTATTTTCATCCATCCGAAAGAAGAAGAAAAGTTGATTTTACCATGAAATGGCACAAGATGATTTTATCATATAGTAATAGCAATGTTAATGGATTCTCTATGGACTAGATAAGTGAAAAAAAGGTCAAATCTGTGCGATCAGCACAACTTCATTGCTCCAGCTCCTCCATGACCTGAAAAAAAGGCGGCTGAGTCTAAAATCTTGTTCAAGTCTTCCAGAGTACTGGAACATAACAAGATCTCCTCTTTCTGTAATAACTGCTTTTCTTGTAACAAGAGTAGTTCTTGCTGAGAAATCACCAATTCTTTCTCCAAAGTCCATAATCAAGTGTCAGTGAAACTAGTGGAACTTCTGCGTACCTGCTCTCAGCAGAGAAAAGTAACTTTCTGCATGAGCCATGCCAGGTTACCTTGTGAACAGAGGGGGATGTCACAGACTTCATGGCGTGTCTCTGGACTGGTGGTGAAGCACCACGGCCCTCCCTCTTCCCCTCGGGGGTTTCGACAGTAGTTTTCCCGCAGGTCTTTACCCCGATAGCTCGAAGGCAAAAAGCTAGTTTTAAAATGACAATCATTACAGTATAAGAGCATGCAAACTTTGGTGTTAAATCATACTATTTTTTGCAAACACTTAAAAACAATCCCATTTTTGCTTCCTTCTCCCTCCACCCTGCCTAAACAAATGCACACACCCAAATATCTGTCCATACACAAATACACATCTTCAGTAAGCATTACTCAATCAATGGCCTAAATCTGGGTCAATTAGTCTAGCCCATTGCTTGCTCTAGCAAGTTTTACTCCCATCCCTTGGGCATCCAGAGCCAAATATCTGCTGCGGAGCCAGAGGCAGCAACACACTCCCTGCCAGCCCTCACTGCACTCTCCTTCACAAGCTTGTAGCTACTCACACAAGGCTTTTGGACAAAGAGGGGAAATGTATTGGGTACATAGAGGGAAAATCTGCTGGGTCCATCACTATGTCAGACCTGTCATTGCTGTGCATGTTGTGCACATATATAACCCAACAACATACATATAGCTGGCCCAGCTAGGCTTATAGTGCACCTACTACATAAAGCCCACAAGTTGAGAAACCTCTTCTCATTTCTGGCCAGGCAGCAGCTAGAACTGAGCATCAGGAGTGTGTGAGCGTGACTGAGCACTGTGACACACCATGCTGAGAGGCTTTCACTGCCCAAAACCACAGACTGTTTTGCATTGCAGCATCAGAAATTTCCCCAGATTCCTCTTTAGCTGTCTTCATGTTCTGCCATGAACTCCGCTGTTGTCACCTTAGGGTCTGCTACTTATAGACCCACTCATCATTGTTATCATACAAATTAGGTCATTTAACAGCAACCTAGCTGACTTAAACTGTCCAGGGTCAAGGTTTTGCATTTTAGCTGTCTGGAAAATTCTGTGCATACCTCTAGAGAAAACCCCATATACACACTGAGATATAGAGATATATGTAGGTGGTTTTATATATACATATATATACATATACACACATAAAAGTAGTACTAGTTATTCTTCCCCACAAACTAGGAAATAGCCCATAGTGAGGAGCCCAACCACAGAGCTGGTCTGTTCCATGCCATTGCAAGAGTTCTGACCACACTCAGGCTCCATATTGCTGACAAACCCATTGGCAATTCACTGCCAGTTTCACTGCAGTGACACTTAAGCAGCAGCTAAACCTTTGTAGATAAAAACGTGGAATTCTGAGCTATGTTCAATTCCATTATGATTTTTTTTTATTATAAATTGAAAAGTTGGGCAAAACATACAAGGGACCACATGAAACCTGTAATTCTATTTAATACATTGATTTCACTTTTGAGCTTTCTAAGATTTGTACAGGGTTTTTTCTTCAGTATGTTTACATTCTGGTGGAAATATCACAAGTGAAGTACAGCTTTTATTCTGAATATAACTAATACTTTAATTTGGATGTTTGTTTGGGGCTTTTTCTGTTGGTTTGGTTTGTTTTGTTTTGATGTGGGTTTTTTTAATCCCCAAGGGAATTCAAATGTATCTATATTCTAGAGGAAAAGAAAAGGAATAAAATTTCATCTAACTTCATTTAGAAGATTGTACATGCTTGCAGTTTAAGAAATGGAACTAGAGCACTTGGGACAGACTTTATACCCAGATACTGATTTAATTCATATACAAAAGCAGAAATGTATGAAATGTATGGTCCCTGCTGTCCTTGGCATGTTTTGTGTTACAAATGAATGAGAGCAAGAGAGAGAGTTCTGACATGTGACATTTTAATCATGTTTTATTCCCATTAATGAAATCTTTGAACTAAGTGAAGTGGAAAATACCTTTGTTTGTTTGTTAATCGCATTGTGGTTCTAGTCAATGCAATGTAGAAGCGTTACTTAAAAGTACTTTTCTTATTTTTGGTGCTTGGAGAGAATAATTTTTATGTCATTACTGCTGCCTATAAAATTTTTGCTTCTGGTTTTCCTCTGTAGTCTTGTAATACAAATCTCACAATTTTTTTTTAGCTAAAGACAGCCCTGGGCGAACTTTTCTGATGGGACATTGCAACCAGAGTAAGTGTTAATGTAGTATGTCAGTGCAT
>NW_009925968.1:11280-18824 GCF_000696875.1 Nestor notabilis | reverse complement strand
TTAATTTTCCTGCTTAAAAATCTTCCTGCTCAGAAATTATGGACATTAGAAAACCAGGGCAATAGGGAAAAGGCATTTCAAAATGTATCAGATATGCTGTCATTAAAAATAAAAAAGCCTAAATGGATAGCATTAGAAATCCAAGATGAATCAGATATACAAATGGCTTCAACAGGTACTGAAGCAACATTCTTGAGGGAGGAAAAGATGAGATGCAGTAAAGACCCACCCAGAAATGGAAGATAGAGTGACTCCTAAAACTGTGTACTGATTTAGTTCAACTATATTAGGTAAGGAAGAAAAGAAAAAAGCCAAAAACTGAAGCCAGTAAGACTAATGGTAAAAACAGCTTTAACCACAGCAAAAGTCACAGAAACAAAATGCCTGTGAAGTGCTGTTCTACTCTTTGACCATTTCTCTTTGAACTGTTTCTGCATTGGCTTTATCCATTTAAACAAATACATTTCTAAGAGAAAAAATAAAAAAGATACTCTTATAACCTTTGCTAGGATAGAGACAAAAATAATAGAACCCTGATTTCATCTGGGAGTCTCCAGGTTCTACTGGAATACAAACAAATAAAAATGTAATTTATTAAATCCAGACACAAGTTTAAAGCCTGAAGTTATTTCAGTTCTTTCTAGAAATATAATGACATATCAGTAAAGTACATTTCTCCCTTGAATATGAAAAAGGGATTTATTTTCCAATGGCACTTTGTGATAATCAGATGTTGAGAAAAACTGACCTAAAAATCTAAGCCTTTCATACTAATAAGTTCCAAACACACCATTACTGTCTGCTTCTTCCCATCTCCCTCATGTCTCTTATGACGAAATCATATTTTCTGATGTTGAAAAACAAAATTAGCATGCAGCCACCTCATTTATCCAGTGACCTTTTAAAAATTAAACTTATTGCACAAGGCAGGAACAAAGTCATTCTCATAAAATTCATCATAGAAAAGTGCCTGTCCAAATGCATTAAAGTTGTGTATGCTGTATATTAAATTGGAATTTAGTGATAATATATACTATCCAGACACTTTAATTATATAAATTCTTATGTATATTTATAGAATAAATGCTCTTGCTTAGATTGTAATTATTGAGAATTCTTCCACTTCTAAAGGATGAAGATTGTATATTTCAAGGTGTTGAGTCTCAACGGGTCATTGCTGTGGAAACTGATTGTATTTATCATATGTTCACAATTAAGAATGTGTCTGGTCACTGAAAATCAGACACACTAGCATCTATATTATAAGCAGCCAAGTCTAGTCAATTCCAAGCCTGAGGCTTAGCTTTGTAACACATCATAAGAGAGAACCCAAGTATCCTTTGCCTTTTCATGTTGTTCCAAGTTATCATCTTGCTCACTGGATAGATTTGGTCAGGACAGGACTGAGCAGTGCACAGTCCTGTTCCTCACTAGCAATCTCCAGCTTGGCTCCTCCTAAACAAAGTGCTGATGCTGGGTGTCCAGAGCAAAAGGCAGCAATGTGGATAGGAAACTTATGAGTGACAGGACAGTTTTTGGTTTTGGCTCTTAAGGGTTTATCATCTAAATGGCTAAAGCCAGTAGAAAAAGTTTCAAAGAGAAAAGGTCAAAGAGTAGACCAGTACTTCATGTTCCTTTTACGAGTTTACAGCAATGTTTGTTGTGGTTGCATCTGTTTTTACCATTACTCTTAATGGCTTCATTTTCTGCATTTCTACTCTTTTTTCCTTAGCCAATATAGTTGAACTAAGTCTACACTCAAGGTGCAGATATGGCCTCAGTTCTTCACAATATCATGTCTTAATCTTAAAAGTAAATCCTGTACCTGCTGTGACAGTCTGTAGTTACCACTTGTATGATCTGAAGGAAGGGATTTCAATAATCTGTTCAGTCTTTTCCATGTATTTGTTGCCTGGTCTAAGGGCTTTATAGGGTTTAATATATTCTCTATATAACAGAGAATAGACAGTAACTATGCAAAATATAGTAATGATAATTATACACTGATGAAATATGTGGACTAACATTTTTCAAAATTACCCATTTTCTGGGAGTCAGTTAGAAAATATTGATAAACTTCCGGACCCAAGGCTGAAGTTAAGCAGATGTTTTGTTCCTGCCAGTAGCTAAAAGATATTAGGATATAAACAGCTTAAAAAAAACAAAAGCCCTGACAGAAGAGAAGGGATCCAGACACACAGGCTGGCATTAGGAGAGACCTCTTGGAGAAAGCCCAAGAAGGTAAGCATTTTCTGGGATCTGGAGGAAGACATCTCCTGGGGAAAGGCAAGAATACACCTAAGAGGTTTTCTTGTCTAAGGTCAGTTTTCTCATAAATTCTTTGTCTGCTAATAAGTCAAACTCTGCTTTATGGAAGCTGTCTGGGCACTATTCCCATTGTCTCTGCTCCTGAACTCTTACCTGTGCTCATGGGGAATCATTGAATTCCAGGCTTGACACTGGATACCGCTTTTGGTAACAGATATTGTTCCTTTGTAGTCTGCTCCTTTTCCAATGATACAATTCCTGACATAATCTATTGGAAGAAAAGAAAATTAGGAGTTTGGTTAATGTATTTAAAATCAGAACTCTTCATACCTTCTCATATAAAGTGATACATTTATGATCACTTTTAAATAATTATTCAAAATACTGTTTAACTGTCTACATACATTCTTGTATCTTTTTTCCCCTACATATTGATCACTATCTTCCCAAAGAAAGCTACTGAAAATGTTTCCAAAATCCATGTCTGAGGACTTACATCTCTCACTCATCAATGAGATAAATAAAAGTGATATTAAGTCTACAGTAACTCATACAACTGAGCTTTTAAATACTAAACTGAAGAAGAAATTCAGACTAGTATATACGATGGTAGGCAAATATGTATGCTAGGAAACTGAGCAAAAGCATATGGACAAACTTGCATGACAGAAAAAGCAGGATATTTGTAAATAACACTGTAGGATGTAGCTTTCAGAACGCATAAAACCATCCCATGCCCAGGATGCTCTTACAGCCAGAAAGTGACTGACTGACCTCGGCTTTTCCCCCCTCCATAACTGGAAAAACAAAATCAGTAAATAAATCAGTTACCCTTCTTTTCATACAGATCAAACGCATGGTCTTGCTTCTTTCTCACACCATTTGTCAAGCTGTTGAAGGATAACCAATGGCACCGTTTTGTAACTCTGTCATAAGCAAAGGCCCTGCAAAGAAAATCTGGATGAGAAAAAAATCTCTGTGTGGTTTATAATAATGACACATGGCCTGCCAAGGAGCATGCAATGACATCAGATTTATTTTTACTGGGAAAGTCAGAGAAACAGTCCAAATTACTATTTAAACCTACAACTGTGCTGACAAGAACAAAGAAACAAAGAAATTAAATTGATGTGGCCATTACATTAAATACCAGCTTGGTTGTTCACACTAATCTAAGAGTTCCCTTGTCATTAAAGATCTTTATTTTAAAAGTGAGATAAATGTGACTGAGACAGCACTTGTGGCCCCAGTTACACTGTTTTCTGGGGGGAGGGAACACTCTAAAACATCTTTACTGTGCTTATAATATGCCTTTGAAATTGTTAAGTATCTCACAATGATAGCTTCAGGAAAATTCAAGCACATGGAGTTGCTTCTTGCCTAGAACAACAGAGCTCTTTAAAACCAAGATTATTTTTACTTTTATGAATAATCTAAACTGATAGAGTATCTATCTACAGCTTGCATTTGCTTTGGTTTTGTTTTCCTTTTTCTTCTCTTATTTTTAACTGCTTTCAAGGATAGAGTGCAAAATATGCTGAATTGAATGGATTTGGGGGGACAAGAAAGACAAACAGAAATCAGAAGAGTCAAAAAAATTTCAGTATTTTAAATGAAACATGCAGACCTTTTTCTCCTAACATCATTTTAAAAGAACATTACTGAAATATAGGTAAAATATTTTAAAGGATTTTAAAAACACAGTAAACTGCCTGGGTGGGAGCAACATGTATTGCAATAAGAAGGAAAAAAAAAAAAAAAGAAAATAAAAGAAGAAAAACAACAAAAAAGGCTGAAAATTCTTTTTTTCTCCCTTAATTTCTCATTAGAACCAAATAACAAATCACTGACATGATGCTATTGCTCTAGCCCACCACAAATTCTACATTTCTGTCAGTCATTCCAAGCCTCCTGAGATATTTTATTCTGACTTGAGAAGGCATTTTAACACTTCTTGATAATATCCAAAAGACACACATTTCCTACACTTCATCAGTACTTCGGCTGTGCCATATTCCTGAGCACTACATCCCTCAACTGAAGCTTTTTGATCTTCATTTAATTCACCATCAAGCTTTTCTTTGTGAGATCTTGTTGGCTTTAGTTAAAAACATTACAAGATCCCATCCAACCTCCCCACTCTTCTCTTTCGAACATCCTCTTCATTATCGGTTCCACCATCAAACAGATTTTTCATCCAACTGCTCTCTCTACTCTGTTGACTCCAAATGTTTCCAACCTGCTAACCTTCATCCTTCTGCCTTTGTTCAGCCTTCTGTTCTCTCCTGGCTGGTTCTCAAATATGAGCATATCCAAGTGCCTCTAACTCCATCTCCACAAAAATATCCTTGACCTTTCCTGCCTTTCCAATTACATTCTCCTTTCTCCACCTCCCTCCTAAAGTGGGAATGCAGAATGCACTGTTTACAAACATTTCGTTCAGTTGTTGCCTTTCAGTTGCCTTTTGATTTCTTTCCAGTTTGGCTTCAGCCACTCCTGCACATAAAGTTTCTAACAATCTTTTGTTGGAACCAAATCTGGACGGTTTTTACACTTCCAAAGTCAACATATTTAATCAAATTCTTGGACTTTCCTCTACTGATGCTGCCGATCACAACAATTTTTGTTGTTGTAATTTGTACTGAGATAGTTGATAGATTTTTTGATCAGAGAGATACTGAAAACCAATGGCCTATCTTGGAATCCTCTTCAGTATAAATATACAAAAACACTCCAGAAATTAAGCAGATAACAAAGGATAACACAGGCACAGCTTTGTAGGTAAGGAAATGACTTGTCATCTACATAGTCAATATAATAGTAACTATAATATCTTTTTCTCATCCATAAGAAAGGTAATGGCAAAAGCTGCAAGGATGACCAAAGGAGAAGAGTGGGAGTAGTAGACTGTAAATGATGGTGAATCCTTTAAGGAATAAAAGCAGCTTAGCAGCAGGTTAGTAAACCTGATAGGGGAGGCAGAAAAAGATGCACAGAGAATTATGAAGTCGACAAGGTAAATGAAACTGAGGAGAACTTTTGTGGGAGGGTTTTAGGAGTAGCGTTATAAAGAAGAAACACTTCTAGATAAGGATCTTGTAATTCAGTTGGAAACGATCAAGACCCTTGCGAGCATGATCGCAAATGAAGAGAAGAAAGGTCCATTCTGAGGTGACATATATTATCTCCATCAAAAGTTGACACAGTTAAAATCAGCAAAAATTAATGATTATCCAATATAATATTCACAATTTACTTGCAAGCAATACAGAAACTTACCATACATAAATCAAAAGTTGTCTTAATATTATTTTTTTATCACCAGAAAATAAAGAATGGCTGGTCCTTTTGAAGTCTGCAGTAGCTGGAATCTGCTACTTTACCACTTTCTAGCAGAAAAGAAACCCAGCCCTCTTACTGCTTGTGTACCTCACAGGGCACAGACCCAGGTGTTGCTGCTCCCAGTGCTATTATCACAATTATGTTACAAAATATTTCTATTTTATTTGATCTTAATACTTCAACAAATTGAGTTTACATCCAGAAAACAAAACAGTGCAGTGACCCAAGTCATGGGGAACTACCTTATGGATATGGAGTACCAGAATGAAGCCATGAAAACATCAGTAAACAAAGGAAAATCCGAGTCTTTCATTTCAAGTCTTTAAAATGCCATTTTGTGTTAATTCTTTTCTTATTTTAGAGTGCTTCCACAGCAACTAGTAAACTAATTGGTTTTAATTTAAGTTGGCAACAAATTTCACCTTGTTGTAACCATATGCTGATATGAAGTTAAAGACTGGGGATCCTAGGAGTAAAAGGGAAACATTAGTAATCACTGGTTCCTTTAAAAGGGAACACATGTCAAATATGTGTTTACAGTAGCATCAAAGAACTATGCACGCTACAAGAGGACTCATCTGGGGCCAAATGGGAAACCACAAGAATGTTCCCAGACACAGAAAATCCATCTTGCTTTGCTGTATAATGGTAGCGCAGGGAAAACCTAATCACCTACACCTCTGCTGCTAGGCTTCCTTCCTAAAAATCTGTCAGGCAAAATTGGAAATTCAGAGGCTGAATAGTCAGATTTGTAATTTTTTTTCATATTTAGTACAAAATAATTACATGACTGATTTCAATTCTGCTATCTGCAAGTAGGACTCTCCCACGCTGTGTTGTCAAAGACCCTCGTGGCTTCTCTACATTTATTTATTGACTGGATACAACAGGGAGAATATGCCCCTTAATGAATCAATCAGAGAGAAATTCTTCACAAATGGGAATGTTTTAAAAATTCAAAGAGATTCTACTAGATGATCTTAAGGTCCTTTCCAACCCAAACTATTCTATGATTCTATGATTCTATGTAAAATTGACTCAACAAATATATTAACTTACTTTTTATTTTCAGAACACAAAACATAACATCCAGAGCAGCTACAACTAGCTTGAGACAGTATTTCTATGGAGAGGTTAGAATATAAAATTTTTGTTTGCTTGGCATCATTCAGAAATCTTTTATACTGAAACCTAATCTTATAATACTCCTCTTTTCTGACCATCAGAACTCAAGGTCTCTTGCTGTATTGAATACAACCTGATCCACTTGGCAATGATATCAGTGGAAGCTCTGCCAATAGGAAAAGGAGTGTCTCGTACCATGTGAAAAATATTAGTGCCTGGAAAATATTTTCTAACAGAAAATAAGTAAAGTCTGCTCAGTGTTTACATATATAAGTAGTCAAAGTACAAAGCAATACAAACTAGATCTTGCAACATGGGAATTAAAGGCTTAAAGAAGGATTAAATTACAGTCGAGGACTGTTTCTGCAAAAGAAGAGCTTTTGTTGTCACATTTAGTCTAGCTTCCATTTGTAGTGATTATCAAAACTTTTTTATGTGTCAAGATGAGGCTGACATTTAGTTCAGTACTCACCAGTACAGAAGTCATCAATTCTCTTCAAGATTCTCGTGCATTCATGTCCTTTCATATATTGTTAATGGTCTAGACTAAGAGAGGCCAGGGGGATAATTTACGTCTAATACATAGGAAAAATTATAGTGATTTGTTCCAGAAAATAATAGAGAATATGTACAAGACAGACAAGCAATCAGCTACATGATGTGTTTCTAAGAGACAGCAGATGCTAAAGAATAGCTATCATATACTTGTAACGATTGTAGTGCCCAGAAGGTTTGAGTCCATTGTATCAGATTCATAATACTTGCCAATGAACTTCAGCAGTGCATGTATCTGCGCTCCATGTGTGAGG
>NW_009925968.1:0-11249 GCF_000696875.1 Nestor notabilis | reverse complement strand
AGGAGTAATGTGCAAAGAATGAAGACAAAATATGGTCTGAAGCGGTGCTGAAATACTGCAGCTGTGATGTGTGACAATAACCATTTTATAAAAGACATAAAAATCTCAGAAATGTTCACCGAACACTATAGTGCAGCACAAGTCATCCACATCTTAACATGAGTAGATTTTTTCCAGCTATGTTTTGGAAAAGATTACAGATTGGACAAGCTAAGAAGATAGAACAATTTGGATAAAGCTTTACAAAAGGCTGACACTCTTCAGAGAGGTAAAACAAGATCATGGAAATCAAAAAGCACAGTCTTTAGGTTGCCTTCAGTACAAGCTACCACTGATTACAATTACAGAGACCTTGGGTCAAAGGGTGTCATATAGGTTTCATTAGGAAAAAAACCCACACAAACAATACCAAACAAGTAAAATAATGGAAATACATAACTTACTTGCAAGTGAATGAAAGGCCTTTGTTTCTACTGCATCTCTTGGCACATTGCTCAGTGGTGTTTAACAGCTTGGTTTTTACTTCCAGTGTTTTGTTTACTTTAATGAGCATCAACTCTCCTGTTTTTTTGAAGTCATGAAGAGGATTTCTCCTTTTTCCTCTACCCTCTAAGAAGCAAAGAAGAAAAAGGAAAAAAGAACAAAAAACATTGTAAAGAAGAGTTCTGAGATTGAAGATGGCATTAGATATGAATAAAGTTTGTTAGGAATTATAGGAACATCTGTACCTAAATCATAGAGAAACTCACAAAAATTAGCAGATACTGCAGAAGAATTGATTATTTTAGATGGTGATCACCATTCTTAAAAAAAGGAATGGCAGGAATTACAGCAAAACTAGTTTCAAATAAAGACTTGCATAGTACTGAAGAAGGGTGAGAGGAAAGTTTTTCACCCTTTGTAAATTTTTTTCAGAATCTACAAAATAAGCCTTATAATAAGCTGAGGTCTTATAAAGATTTCCATTAAAAACTCAGATGAAACAGATATACAAAGGTCTTTTGGATGGACACAGTGGAGTAACAATCAGAAGGAAAGGTTATTAATATTACAGAAAGTCTATTTCTGAATAAACTTTAAAATTTAAGAATAATAATAAACTCGTCTTAAAACAGTGAACTCTTTATCAGAAATTGTGAAAAGAAGTGGAGCCTGGAAGTAACACAAAATAATCATTTTTGTCCCCCCTGCTCCAGTGAAGACTCAATGTGAGTGTTGTGTCCAGTTTAAGTGTGACAGAATTAGAGTTGTCGGCCCACAGAAAAGATGACAAGGGGAGGCAGAGGCCATTGCATGGAAGCAATCTGCACTGTTGCAAAGATTTCAGCAAAAAAGAACAGGTTGATCTGATTTCCATGTCTCTGTCAAAAGGCCAGAGGAAGGAGTATGAAATGGCAGGGGAGATTGGCTAGAGATGTTTGGCTAAAGGGCAAGAAGAAAAGTTTTTGATTTTTGCAAGAAAAAAACCCAATATATACGTCTATATCCCAATATATATGTATATTTTTATTTTTTCTTTTATAGAAACTAGTCTGCCAGTGTAGGCTGCTCTACTGTCAGTGAAGACAAATGAGTACATCTGGAGAGTGATTCTCCTTGTTCTGACACGAGTAACATAAAGGGGACCAATTGCCCTTTGGATCTTTTTCTCCTATTTCACTCAATAATCCCAGATGAACTTTTTGGATTCAAGAGCTAATCCAAGTAAGGTTAGGTGAACAAATACCTCCTTAATTCACAAAGTAGGTAAGAGTATTTTCAATAGCTTCTTTCCATGAAACTCTTTTCACAGCTTTCACTTCGTTTTTCTCTACAGAATCTACAGCAGTGCTAGAACAAAAATACCCAGGATCAGTTTATTCAATTTTGCCAGAGTTTTTCAAATATATGAAACCTCATCCTAATGCTCCATTATCCTGAACAGATAGTTCCCCATGCAAGTGCAAAGTGCACTTAGGTCAGTAAATTTTTGCTTTGTGCACTCTGTGCAGAAGCTTAGAATAACTCTGTAAATGGCAATAGCTGAGGCTCTGAAGGAGTTTCTGATAACTGCACATATTTTAAAGCCAAAGAGGGTTTAAGGGTGCTCCTTTTGCAGAACTTTCATCCTGATTATTAGGTAAGAGAGCTCACATTTTCACTGGATTCAGCTAAATCGCACCTCTCAGCGGTGAGTTATCCCTAAGACACCTAAAAATACACCAAAGACATTTAAATTAGATTTCACCAAGCTTCAGCCTTAAAAAAAAGTAAACTAAAAAATCAAAGGAGTAGAATATCTCTGCTGCACTGTTCCTATGAAATATCCTCACCCCATCCTGCTCTCCTTTTTGAACTGCTGAAGGTGAAATAAGTTATTCCCCTGCACTTAAGAGCCCACAGTTTTAATTCCAACTACAAACATTTTCAATTAAAAAAAAGAAAGAGTTTATTTACCTCCAAATCCATGTTATTATCTTATGAAGAAGCATTAGATGAAAAGACCATATGTTAATAGTTTTAGTGCTGTGTTGGGGTCTCATATCAGCTCTCTAAAGCATTTTCAGCCTTGTATTTGTGCAGTGGACATGCATCCAAAATGAATCATTATGTTTAGGGAAACACCAGGAAGACACACTTGCCTTAAGTATCAGCACCCAGTTACTGGAAACCACTTTTTACACTGAAGCTGCTCTATTTTTTGCTATACCTGTGGTAGAGCCAAAGTACTGCTAAAAGGATTGCATCTGCTTTTTAAGACAACCACAGGAAAACAAGTCTGTAAAGCTTTAGTGATTTCTCCATCTATTATCTTACAAGACATATTTGTTAGTTCTGTGTTGTCTCAGCCAAGACTTTAATGTCAAATGGAGGTAAGAATCTGTGCAGAAATATCAAAGTATTTTCTTTCAGCTCCTGATAATAACATTTCCCATTTAATGATAAGTGTTATTATCTTAATTCCTGATAACAGCTTCTTAAACTCACCAGCTAGCATGCAAGAATATTGTAAAAAATCAAGAAATTGTATTCTGCCTGGAAAACATGGTTTACAATCCTACTTTTTTTTCTTCTTTTCCTAGCAGTTGTCCAAAGAGGATTAAGGGTTTGATATTGCATTTAGCAATTTATAACAGCCTGATTTACTTTAGCTTTCAAACAACTGCATTCTATGACTTGCCTGTAATCCAAAAGGCAAGGGGCCAAATGCATCTGTGATGTGACTGTTAGAACCATGAGAATAATGCAAAACATTACTTTTACAACAAAATAAAAACAAATAATTGAGCCTTTCTACTTCAAATTAGGTGCTTGTATTATTAAAATCTTAAATCAAATACTGCCCTAGAAATGTTCTACATTACACATTATCATGCAATATGTCATAACTACTGTTCTTAACTTGTGATTGCCATTCATTTCAGTTTTCTAAACTTTGATTTGTTTATATTGTAGGCTATGTCCTCTGATGGCTTTTGTAGTTAAGTATCATATTGCTAAGGAAGTCTGACATTCCACTTAAATTTGAAAATGATAGCATCTGATTCAAACACAAGAGAATCAAGTTAAATATGAATCAACATTTTTTCTTCAACCACTAACTAGAGATATTTCTTCAGGTGACTTAAAAAAGTTCCTCAGAAAAATTGAGGATGTTGTCTCTGTTTCTTAACATGATAGCAACCTTCTTAGAACAGAAGAAAGAAGTCAGCCAGTGCCCAAGGAAAAGAGACCTACAACATTTGCTCTAGGAGGATGCAGCGTTGGACAAATACTCTAGAATTTCATTTGGGATGTCCACAGTGTCCCTGCTGGAACACTTCCATTTTGACAAAATGCTTTAATATTTACTGGAGGAAAAAAATCATTCTTCACAGTGAAAGACTCCAAGGAGACTTGGGAGCTACAAGAACTCAACTTTGGGTTCCCTTACTACATTTTTCATATGAGGTTCCTGTATAATCTTCTCAGATATGAAGCATTAAGTGAGACTGCTCAAACTATAGAACATCTGGAAGAAAAGATTTCCAACAATGCCTTTTCTTCGAGTAACTTCAGTCCATGCCAAGTCAAGAATCAGAGAAAAAGAAAGTTATCGTTCTGCAGTGTTTTAGTGAGAAACCTCACTAGCAGATTGCAGAACCTACTTAGCTGTGATTTTAATTATATTTATACAAAGTAGAACCACGATTCTTAATGAAACCTTGATGGTTTGGTGTGGAGTTTGATTTCCTTATTCTGGTTGTTTACACTTGCAAAAATGCAGCATTTTATTAAATAGTTATTTGCTTTGTTGTGCTAAACTTTCAGCTATGTGGGGTAATAATTTTTTTTCCTATTATCATAGTTACTGATGTAAGTAAGCTGGATACAGGTCTTCATACTGTGGATGAACAAAAGGCCTTTTATAATTTTCAGTTTTGATGTAACAGCACTATTGCTCATTATGTTTGTCAGATGCCAGAGATAAACTAAATCTTTGGGAACAAAAAATAAATCAAGAAAAGGAAGATGTCCCTGCCCAAGGCAGGGAGGTTGGAAGTAGATGATCTTTAAGGTCCTTTCCAACCCAAACCAGTCTGTGATTCTGTGAAGATACCTAAATTACTTGGGCTGGAAGATGTTGCCAGAGAACTTCAGGAATCAGCTGCAGTCCTTCCAAATAGAGAATGACATACAAAATAAAGATGGCACTGGGGAGAAAAATTAAAAAGAGGAAAATTGTCCACACACTGTGTAGGAAGCTCAGAGAATCTGAAGATTCAAAATATTTTTCACTGAAAAAAAAATGGTCATATAAAGTGACACAATTATTTCAGAACTATAAAAGAGACATAATCCCTTTCTTTAGTGTCAATTGGCATTTTAGATATCTGTTGGATATCTTGCATTATGTTTGTAAAGAAATGAAGTCACTTGACCTTGAGCAGTTAACAGATGGACTAATTAGAGATTGAATTGTTTGTGTTACAATTGATAACCAGGTCAGAATGTCAAAATGAGGTTAGTTATTAACTTAATTTTTCAAACAATCATCACTGCAAGTCAAAGTAAACTGGATTTCCCTGATGAGCTAAAAAAAGAAACAAATATGAAAACTGAATTGTATGTGACTTAAATTGGGAATGGGGAGAGAAAAATCAGAAATATACAATCATAAGAAATTAAAAAAAAAGAAAAAGAAAAGAAAAATTACTCAACCTTAAACATATCTGAAATAAATGTAGGAAAGCACAGTTCAGCACAACTAACATTTTATCAGGAAACACTATATTTGACAAAAATTGCGTGGTAACACCCATGCAAACGCATTCATAAGTATGTATCTGAACGGGGGAAAAAAAAGAAGAAATAAGCAAATGTTAGATCTCAACAAAACGTACAAAGCAAAAATTTGCAAACCCATGGATTATCACAGTGTCAGACAACACTTTTCAGTAGAGATATCAAAGCTGAAGACTTATCTCAGCATAAATAGTGGAAACTTAATATGAAAATAAACAATAAAGTATGTTTAATTATATGCATAAAATTGCAATGGCAAAGCTTGGGTAAGAAGTACCAAAAAGTAGGATTTGAAACAAAGCAACAGTTCTTGGCATACATGAGAAGCAATATGAAAATGCAGTGAGGTGTTTAACTTGTCTGTAAAACATGGTTCAAGGGATGATTAAATTCAATAATATATTTTCAAGACAATTCTTTTCAAAGGATATAAAACCTCAAGAGTAGAATGCATATTGGTGCAGGCCTCAGTATGACAGCATAGGTATACAGGCTTCATTAAGGAAAAAAACCCCAAAGCAACAAAACTTGACCTGATGGTGAAAGTAGATGCTACTAAATGGTTTCAGACACCACATGCTTAAGTTAAGAGTATGGACACAGCAATAAAAGAAAAGATGTTAAAGGTGAATGTTGATGCTAAAACCATTAATAGGGTCATCAAAGTATTGTGCTCTATGAGAACAGTCAGGAAGCACTTTTCAAACAAATACATTCAAGGCAATTTTCTCTCTTAAAAACAAGTCCTAACAGAGCCACTTTGATAAAAAGAATTAATGTTCAGCACTTTTAACTTACTTTTATTTACTTTGAATTCTCCTTATGCCTGTTTCAGTATCAGAAATTTCCAGATTCCTGGCTAGAATGCAAAAAAAGTGAACACCTTTTCCAAATGACTTCTCATTTGGAAAAAAAAAAAGAAATTAAAAAAAAAAAAGAAAGGAAGAGAGAAAGAAAGACCAACATAATGAGAAACTGAAACAATTCTGAAATGTGCCCAAGAAAAGATCTTTGTAGGTTGAATAGGCTTAGATGCCAGATTAAATTTAATGCTGTTATTTATGTGAGACAATAATTTGGCACGAAAGAAGTTTACCAACCATACCCATAAAAAACTGCAGTCAGCTGTATAGATGGAAAGTCACCAAAATAAAACCAGCTGTCCAATGAGACATCTCTAGCTTGTCACAATGAAACAGTTTCTCACAAAGGTATATGGAGGATGATGTGATTATTTTAAGTTCTGAAATTTATTTTCTTGGCAAAAAAAACATTGTGGAAAAAATCTACAACTTTGAGAAAGTAGTTTGAAATACAGACATACAATATAGAGATAATTTTTTCCTTATTTTTACATTGGCTTTCAGTCTAGTTGTTGTGCAGATTCAGGAAATGCAAGAAGATATTTCTTTTTGGCTTTATATTGCATATTACCACTCACACACACACCCATGTACACATACCCTTTATTAGCATCTACAAAGATTGCCATGTTACTTGGAACCCAGCTCCATGTTCCTGCTGTCCTGCCTTTGTAACCCTCTCCTATAGTCAGCGTGAAAGCTCAAGAAGCTAAGGATAATGCTAACAACTGATAGTATAGTCTAAAATTGGATGGCAAATGTAAAAGGACAGCTCTTTTTCTTCCAAGAAAAGGTTATCTGCTCAGCAGGATGCTGGGATCCATTGGCAGAAAAGAATGTTCTGGAGTTTGTACTCTGACTTGCTGTATCTAACCTCTGGATAAGTTACTGAGAGGATTTTCCCTAGTAAGATTTGTCTTCTTATGCATTTTGCACAAGAATTAAATCCCCACCATGTTACATTGCATTCCACAATCTTTACAAGCATTTGGTTTCTCCTTGGAGGCACCCAGCACATTGTGCACTTCTTATGTGGCAGAGTCCCAACCATCACCAAGGACATTGGGGCATGGAGGAGGGGGTAAAGAGAACAACATGAGCCGGCAGGACAAGGATTTGGGCAAAACATAGTTACAGACTGCTGAGAGCAGCAAAACAGCCCCTCTGAGGAGTGATGAGAGCCTTGCCACATGTTGTATACACAAAAATAGTGCTGCTGGCCAAGGCTGGGAGTCATAGGAAGAGCTGGAGCTGAGGGGAGACAGAGGGAGCAGCCAGTTCCCAGCTGGGCCAACAGTACCGAGGACTGCCAGGCATGGCTGGGCTCATCAGACAGTACAAGGCCCACAAGGGTGGAGGCCCACAAGCCATTGAAAACTTCTGCAGCTAGATTTTGCCAACACATCTGACTAATCTGGAGCATGTTCCCAGCTCTGCTTCACTGCAGCACTGCTTTACGTGTAGGTTCTAACCATGTTCAGGAACAGATCCAATCCACTATCCTCTAAGGTGACTGCCATGAAAACCTACAGAAAAACAGATGGGGTAATGGTGAGGATGCCCACAGCCCTTCCCAGTTCTTTGTAGTTTCCATAGGTCCCCACTGCAAAGCACAGACATTGCTCACATCATGCTAATTCTCCTACTATTCATGCTTCCCAAGCAAGTGTGGAGATCAATTCTTTCTGATCTCTATGACCAATCCTTTGTTGCCTCCATGCTGCATTCTAGCCTCTGCCCTTCAACCCCACCTCAACACTGATGGGGAGAAAATGAAATTCCAACACACATCTAATACAAGTGATTGCAAAATGTTCAGGGCAACCCCTCTCCTCTCCACATCAAGCTTTTACCAATCAAAAGGCCAAGTCATCCTGCTTTCAGATCTCCTTGGGAAAGTTTGAAATGCTTAAGTGACAAACTAATGTTCAGTATAAAGATCCAAAGGGGAGATATTATGCTCTCCAAGGAAGACTGCACGTTCCCCTTCCAACCCTGGCCTCAGTTGAAGTATTACAATAATGACAGATGAGCTCGTCCAATAAGAGGCTTTCCTTTCCTTGACTTCAGTGCTCAATTTTCCAGAGTTTTATGCAGCATTCTAATCTCGATTATTTCAACTCTGTGTTCTCCTGCTATGTTGCTTATGAAAATGGCATTAATAGAAACAGAAAATCTGTTAAGCAGGGTAAGTGCTGTATTACATGTGAGAGCAAAACAAGCAGCCTCTGGCACCAAGCACTAAAAGGATTCCATTAAACAGAAGGAATACAGTCTTCCAACTGGCAGAGTACCGTTTTGCTTTGTTGACAATATATAGTATAATGATTATCTACAGCTGGGATGGGGAAGTATAAATCACGTTAAATTTTTAAAATATACTTAGTTATGCAGACCACAGGAATACAGGACATTCTTACATTGATTATGGATATGGGATCTTATTATTTTGTTTGTTTTTAAGCAATAGTTATTTATAGGAACTAAGCGCAACTCCCACATCTTCATTAACAACTGCTTCAGATCATCCAAACTGCAGAAAGTGCTGAGAAATTTGAACAAAAACACTTGTCTGACAATCTCTTCACAAAAAAAATAAATCTTTAGTTTAAATAAATCCTGCAATATACCAATCTACTTTTTTCTTTGATTAAAAAGTCATTTTCACTTTCAGTAGATTATTAAAGAGATACTGTCTAAGAATACTGTATGATAAGACTATCTGAACAAGGAAGAAAACTCCCTAATAAAGTTGATAGCTGCAGATTAATTTCTTTGTGCAAGCAGCAGAGACTTACACGATATTGATAATGACTAGGCAAGTAGTCTATAGGAACCTTGCACGTTTATCTTTCACCAATCCCATCTTATCTTCTACATATTAAAAGAAAGTCAGAAACTGATAGTGTGGACAGCTTGCTGACATTAAAATTTCTCCTGTTTTCTTCACCTTCCTTTTTCTTTACCCTTTAATATAACCCAAATATATTAGTCAGCAACCACAGTAACACAGGACATTGTCTTCACACAGGATTTAGGACATGGGATTCCGAACCTAAAAGATCCATTCACAAAAGAAATAACACTCAACATTAGGCACATTTAGAATCAGATTTACAGAATATTGATAGAAGAAGCATGGACATGTATTAGCAAAAGACTTTTTTTATATTTTTCTATTTTTAAATTCTCTTTTCATCACTTTGCTTGTTTTTCATATATAAAAATAATAAAAATGTAGCCAAATATTAATCTTTCTTAAAGACATCCCAGTAAAAAGAGTTCAACATGCCATACAAAGTTACCAAGTATGTTTAGAAAGCAATCAATATGTTTCAGAAAGGAATGGCACAACTTCCTCTTGCCTGCATTGTAAAAATCCAGACACTTTTGTTGAAAATCATATATTTTTATAAAGCAAGGTAAGCACAATGACAGTGTGTGGTAAGAGTAATCTTTCTTGCCCATAAGGCAAACAATAGGATTGATTACTATTAAGGTAGGTTGGGGAGGAAAGTTAAGAAAGGAAGGGTTGCCAAGAAACTGTCACTATGAAAGTTGGCCAGAAAACAAGTTCTACTCTGTGAAAAATTCTGAAGTTTTGGAAATCTAATTTTCCTCCACATCAAGATGAACCATCCATTCCTCCACCGGGGAGACCATTGGTTAGGGCACAGCCCTATTCATCACCTACTGATACTGGCAGTACTGAGGCTCAATCTATCCTGTTGGAATAGCAGATTAAATATTGATTGATCTTGGTAACATCTCTCATTCAAGAAAAATATCCTGACTATCAAGAGAGTGAGTATGACATAGCTTCTTACGGACTTGGCTATAGAGCAGTTTCTGTATCTTTGGCCCATGGAACAAAGTCGGGGGGATAGGGTCTAATGACACTTTTTTATTCAGACTAAGCCATCAGTTGAAGAGTTTCTGTCACAGGTGAGGCTTTCTCAAGAATAGCTACCACAAGCTATTGTGAATGCCTCCTGCTGCAAATTTATCTTTCATTTGATTTGGGGGAACCAAGCCAAAGAAAGTTTCTGTATAAAAAGCTCTATTTTTGTGCAAAGTTCTGATGGGTCAGCATTTTCCAGTAAAAAAAAAAAAAAAGAGAAAAGCAAACTTTTTCCCAGAAAATCCCTAACCAGCTCTAGTCACCACTTTCCAGAGAGGTCGCATGTCCATAAAATGGAAATTGTAATGTACATGGAAAAGGAGCTCAGAAAAGTGTAGTAGCATCATGTCTGTATCTCTGTGTCACCTGCTAAGAATGCCCACAAAAACAAAATCATCACTGAGCAGACTGAGCACAGAAGCTCTGGCAAGATGTTCAGCATCCTACAGAACTCTTGCTGCAGGAGAAAAATGACAGGTTTTACTGCATGTGATGCTTCCAGGTTTTTTTTTCTACTTGCCCTCTAAGATCACAAAATATCCCACTTTGAAATCCTATTTCAAAATATTGATATTTTAAAGTAGAAGATGTAGTTATGTCTTGGAAGCCACCAACACCACTTGCCATACACGTTGCCTGATGTCCTCAGACCTTCCCCAGGTCCCAGACACTGTGTGTCCCTGCCCTTGCTCTGCCCACTCCTGGCAGATCCTTTCCCTGAATTGTGGCTGTCTTTTGTCTCTCTCTGTGTAAAGGTCTGATCCTAACAATGTTGCCGGAAGGAAGGAAGGAAAGGTTTGTAGAAACCTTTGCGAACTTTTTTTTATACCCTTAAACATCTCCCCAGAGGGCCAATAGAAATGCAGAGTGAGCTCTTCAGATATCCAGTCCAAGGGGGACACTTCAGGAAAGAAATTCAGCTAAAGAGCTTCCAGCACTTGATTACTTATTGTTTGTTCCTTCCCCCCCCTCCCCCCCTCCCCCCGGATCTCATTGGGAACATCTAATGAAATTACAAGTATTTCAGTCTGGAAATAGCATGTTCATGCTGCTGCATTTCAGCAAGGACATTCCCTTTCAGCAACGTGCTATCCCGTGTTTGGGTATTCCCTGTCAACTTCTGTTACTTAACGTTTATTCTACCACTTGAAAATTAAAGGTACATGTTCACGTCTTGAATAGAACACCTATGGGCAACGACGGGATTCCCTTCTCCCGGT
>NW_009925967.1:0-49880 GCF_000696875.1 Nestor notabilis | reverse complement strand
AAATATTATGGACAGTGGCCGAGCAACCTCAGGACCCGTGGATAGATTTCACCCGTGGATGGATTTCAACATGACACCAGAAAAATAGAAGAAAAGGCACTATATAGGCTAATGCACGAGTTACTGTCTACTTGTTCAAATAGAGGTATCCAGAATGTGGGATTATAGTTCCATTTCTCATATTTATTCATTTAATTAACATATTGTCAACTTTTTCATTCATTTTTGAGAAAGAGAACTAAATATGTGAATTTTTCACTAAAATAGTAAAAAGGACTATTACATGATAACATCATTACTATATATCCAGCTTTAGTATGTGTGGTCTTACACCCAGTCTGAAACTAAGGCTAATAATACGACGCCTATGTGATTGCTCTGGGTGCCAGAAATATATATGTGTTGGCATCTTGCCATCTCAATTATCAGGGCAGGCATAATTAAACACATTGTAAAAATTACTAATTTCATCACTTCCATACTGTGGAAAAATAACAAACTTGTAGGGCTTTTACTTTTTTACTATAAGCAAGCACTTGTCCTTTAAAATGAAGTGATGCTCATCTGCATTGGACTGCATTCAATCTGTTGTTTCAGAGAGAAAATATGCAATATCTATACTTAAAAAAACCCACCAGTGTTTGTATTTAACATTGGATAAAATGTTCTGGCAACCAGGACTGGAACAGAGACCTCTGAGCTGCCTCCCAAAAAGCTTAAAACAGGTGTTATCTTTGATATGCTGTCCTAGACCCAGTGAAACTTGAATTCCTTTCAAACCATGGCCAAACAGCAGAGGAGACATCATCCTGCCTGCAAAAGTCAGACATGCTCTGAAGAGTCTCTATGATAAAACACTGGCAGAGAAATGCTACTTTGGGATCTTTTAGCAGCTGTGGAAATAGCTGAGAAGGATTTTTGCAGACCTGCAGCTCTGGACTCAAGAGAAGCTACCCTCATAACCCTTTTTCTGCATCTAGCTTAAGGGGTGGTTCCTCTCAGCCCATCCTGTTAGGTCCGCATATTCTCAGTGTAGAGAAATGTGCAACTCCAGGGCCTGCTGTTTCTCATTCTCCTGTAGATGTTTAAAAGCACCCCAACTATATCTTCATCTCTCCACTGACTACACGATACAGCAATTAAAATCAGGTGAAGATGTATACACATCACCATCTAAAACAGGCACTCAGGGTCCCTTCATTCTAGGGAGGGCAGATATGAAGCAATGCATCACAGCAAGGTTGGTAGAAGAAATAGGAACACAGCCTGAGCCAGATGCAGGCCACACTACCCATGAAGTCCTGTTGTAGTCCTGCAGCCTTCTCCATGATCTGGGGTTTTTTTTGTGGTCATAACTTTCACATCTACATTTCAGTCACGTCTCTGTCTTTTACTCTGTCTTTTACCTGTGTATGTCTCCCTGACCCATCCACTGAATACTCAGTGAATCGCTCACATTGGAAAGCCTTTGCACACTAGAAGGAGAGTGGTGCTGGGAGGCAGTCAGAGTTTGTTGCAGGATGGAGACCAAAGGTAAAAAGTTCACATACCCTTAAGTATCACTCATGTCTAGCTGTCTCTATAAGGTTCAGCTGTCAGTGTTCTGTTCTTCATGTCTGCCTGGGTTATGTCTAATTGAAAAAAGGTAGCTCTTCAGGGCAGAGACTGCTTGGACCTTTATTTCTTTCTTATGCTCTACATAGAGCTAAATTATAATAATACTAAAAAGGCAAAAATGGCCTTTACAATTATGTGATTATTTTTTACAGCACTGAGAAAGGATATCCAAACTCAATTGGTTTTCTCTTGTTGAAAACACGGTAACATTTGCAGTATTAAGGCAACCATTCAGAGGGACAGAAAATGCTTGTACTCAAAAATCAAATGAGATTTCAACCATGCTTAGTTAACATCAGTCTCAAACATAAATTGCTTAATACTAAGTGGTTTGGGTTTGTTCTGAGTTCTTTTTTCTGATTTTTACCATTTTGTTGCTAAAGCTTGTTAAGTTAGAAAAAATCTGTGAAACAGACAACACTTCTAGAAAGAATTTCTCCAGACAGGTAATTCTATAGCATACTTCAATCAAATGATGATGATTCTGATTTATACTTCACTTGTGATTTATACTTTGCTGTCTCAAGTTGACTTTATGGCAACGCAATAATGCTAGAACTACACTGTAAATAAAAAATGCCAACTTCGTTGCACAGTCCAAATAAATAAATAACTCCATCACACAAAGAACAGTCAAAAATGCATTTAAAATGAGGGTCTTGCTTTGTGTTGTAAAAATATGAAGCAGTATTCAGGACAGGCTGTTTTACATAGAATTCTTCCCTATATTCAGATTCAGCAACTCCAAGGTCAAAGTACTGGAACTGCATTTTTCACAGTCGGAAGGATGGTTTAATAATTATTTTGCATGAAGACAACTGTGTTTCTCTATCCTGCATACAATATCAAATTCAATATAGCTTAATACATAATGTATTTTCATTCATGCTCTCATTACAGCCCTCTAAAGTACAATAATTTATTATACATTCCCTTGAATCTCTTTGAAACGGTAAATAAAATATAAAGTGCAAAGGGAGAGGGAAAAAAACCCATCAGAAATCTTACAAGGAAAAAAGTATTCTTTTTCTTATCCTCCTTATTCTAACCATGAACCTCCATGAGCACTGAACAGTGGTGGACATTGGAAAACAAAACTGAAGATAAGGCTTTATGCAGCTTTAATGCCCTAGTACAGCAGTGATAAATTCTGAGTGCCACCAGTGTCACCTCTATGATAATTACTCAAGCAATAGTTACCTCATTAAAGAGAAATAAGTGTCTCAGAAATTATCTTTGCTGGTGGAGTTAGTAATATATTGGAGCTAAAGTTCTCCTCAAATTCTTTGTTAAACTTCAGTTCAACAGTCTACATGTCTAGGAATAGCAAAAGTCACTCCAGCCTTCGGTGTTCCTGTTCCTTGCCTCAGCCCAAATGATTGAATTTTTCACAGAGCATTGGGTGAGTTATTCACACAAGGCTCAGACCACAAAAAAAGGCAAAGGGTAGAGTGCAGCACCACATGAAGAAAGTTTTTGGCCACCTACATGTGGCCCAGATTTCTTTATTAACAGCTAGATTCAAAGGAGAAGACATCAGGTAGACTACAGGGAATCATCTCACCAGTTAATCTCAATGGCAGAAGACATTATGGTACAAGGACCTGTCATCAAAGTAAAGAAATCTTCATATGAAAGTGGAAGGTGGAATCTTAGTAGCAAATACTGATTTTCATCTATTAAGACGCAGTACAGTGTATATGCCTAATATTATAAATGCTTGAAATATGGAAGTATTTCTTTCTTCTTTGGCCAAATTTCTCTCATCTTCCTAAGAAAAACTTTGAATTTACAAAACTACTAGCTTCTTTTTCTTTTTCTGAGGTAATTTTTTCAGAAAACACCTTCTAATTTGGAAAGTCATACAGTTCTTACCTGCTAGTCTAAGAAGATAAATCAGCAATGTTTTCACAATAAAAGGCCAGTGGGCTTTTTTGCAGAGACACTGAAAATGGTTTATAATGGTTTATACTAATAACCATTGCAAACCAAACATTTATTTAACTTTATGTTGCATTAGCTAAAAACCATTTGCTTTCGAGGAAACAGAGTCACTAGGCAGCCTCAGCAGCTTGAATGAAAGATTAGAAGAGTGTACCTGCATGACAATAAGAAGGTCAAACACCAAGATGAAAGAAGCCAAGAAGGCTCTTGAGACTTCGTCACTTGGCAGAAATCCACGATTAAGCTTGTCCCAGCTGATCCAGTCAGTAGTGATGACAAGCACAACTACAGAGGTCAGTGTAAATAGAACCGTCCTGCAAGGGAAAAAAAAGTAGTTCAGAGAGAATATGATACTAATGGAGATGCATCATTCTATTTTATCTGTCTTCTAATGGTCAGCTAGTGCTTTATCAACACTTTTCTGCTGATGAAAAGAGATGGAAGAAAATTAAGTGGACAAATAAATAATTTCATTCAAAATAGGAAAGCAGTCATCTGTATCCTTGTAAAAAGAAATTTAGGAGCTAGTACTAAGCATGTTGTGAAATCAGGCTGGAACATATCACTCTTGTTCTTCATTCCATATTTTTCCACTGAAGATGCAAACCAATTAAGTAAAAGAAGAAAGAAGTAGACTATAATAATGTACCAAGAACTGTATGATCTAGGTCAAATTCAAATGAACAATTTGAGAGAACATTTTCTAATGCACCGAAGACATTAGAACCTCTGAAAAGTCTTTTCTCAGCTGTAGGAGCTATAGGAGACTAACCGTGAAGTCTAATTTTTATATAGAAACACGTCTGTATGAAATAAATGTTCACTGCACTAAATTAATCTTTAGTAAATTGGGGGTTGTAGAAAGATTTTGCTTCATGTCTCCTAAGATGTCCTTTGCACAAGTTTTAAACACATGTTATGGCATTTATAAGAAGCCAGTGAAGAGTGAATTACAAAATTAATAAAGCCTCCATATGAATGCTATGAGAATTCCAGGAGACACATTTGGCTAATTCATGCAATATTGCAATATGGAATTTAAGAAAATATCTGTCCAAGTTATCCCCCCAATATAGCTCTGCATTATTTTCAGCAGCACTTTGGTGATACCCTTCAGAGTTGGCAGCAATGACTGATTGGATTCCTGGTACTGTGGAAGCAGGAGAATTTAGCCAGTAATTTGAGGGGTGCAAGGCTTCTCCCAGTAGCCATTGCTGTCAGTAAATCTGTGCTATAATAGGGGCATATCAACATCTGAATGCACACACGCAGCTAAATAACTGTGGCAGCGTAGGGGTTTTTTTCTACAGCAATAAAGTCTCATTTTCTTCAGCTACTGAAGGCTGTAAAACAACATGAAGTCTATTTCCCATGACACTTCCAAACAGGACAAATACTCAACAGAGTAAAAGAAAAAATGGTACACCAGTAGTCACAGGATACCAGTCTGTACATAGTTCTTTTTATACATCAGCCTTGGCTGTGTCTGTGTAGGAAGGGAAAATAATTACACACATAAGCAGTAGTGTACACATTTGGACTCCTAAACATTATGCTTCTGTGGCACGATGGGCTGTGCTTCTTCACAATATAATGAGACACAAAATGACACAATTGCTACCACTTTTACCTTTGAACATCTATTTTTATTCTTAATAAAAAAAATCAGTTATACTCAACACTGTGGTTGACACCGTAACCATATCCCCTGAGTGTATTACCAGCATCTGGGCAAGAAAAAAACCCAAATGAGGCACATTAGACTTAATTAGACCTAAGCAATATTCAAGCCTGCTTATCCCCAAAACATTTGATTAGTTACCATTTCATCTGTCAGTACTAAACCTGACTGGCTTTCCTACAAGCTCCACTTCGGCACATACCCAGAAGGGTTCACTTTAGAAAGAGGATTCATTACAGTATTTTTCCCTTGCATATAGTCTCAAGACCCTCAAGGGTGTCTTTTTTCCACTATTTCACCATCATATGTGAAATTCACATGGAAGTAAATGTTGTCCCTTCAGCTGAGAGGTTCTCCAGAAAGAACAGGGTCCTCAGCACCTGTCTGCCAGCAGGTGCAGACTGCCCTGGCTGCTGGGCATGCTGGTTTTCCTCATTCTCTTCCTGAGGAACCCATACTTCCTGGTGCATGGTCAGTTTAGAACCGTAATTCAAGTCTACGTAGTTCGCTATGGGAACCATGTACCCAGAAGTTATGCTCAACACTATTCTTCTTCAGTCCTCTTGAATTATGCATTTGTGTTTTGGAGAAAAGTTCAAAGCATGGCATGTCAGACTTTGGCATGTATGCAAGCAAAGGCAAACATATTTTTATGCATGCTTCATTGGCATGCATGCAAAGACCAGTGTGCGTGCTCAAGTCCTGATTTCCTTGACGAAATGCATATGTACTTAAAACCAGCTTTATTATTCATTCTGAAATGTCAAATATGGAGGGAAGGGAGAAGAAAATTGTCTGCTAATAGAATAAGAAAATGTGAAACCAATAAAAAGGGTTAGAAATAGACTTTTGAAATGGTTGCATTAAACAGCGTAATTAGCACTCAGTTGTATCTTTGACCTATGATACTGGAATACAGGAAGATATTCAATACATGCTTTTGGAGTTGTTATAAACTGAGTTTGTCTGGGTTAGAGTTCAGTTCACTTCTTGTGAAAGTGCAGCATTGCCCCAGTATCCTGGGGATTAAGAGAAGTTGAGGATTTCATTTAACTTGACATAAGTGTACCAGGTGAACCAGTGTGAACTACCCTGCAGTATTTAGGCCAGTGTACTCTGCCCTTTATTCTGCAAATGCAGATTACTGAGAAAAAGCTATGCTATCAAACTATTCACAGCATTGCTGGCAGGACCTATCCATCTTCTGCTTACAGAAGGGTTATGAGGGTAAAAACAAGAGAGGATTGACTCTTCTCTGTATCAGACATTAAGAGACACAACTTCCATCTCTACTTCAGAGGAAATTCACTTTTATATTTCACTTCTAACTTACTGTATTCAATGATTATGTGCCCTGTGCACCTATTCAGCTACAATAACACACATTTTACAAGCTAGCTCATACTTTTCAAGACACAAGGTTGTCTTTTGAAGAATAAAAATAATAATAGAAAGTCTGCAAAAAACCCACTATTCAGGCTAATTGCTTATTGAGAAGTTAAAATTATTAGGTAGGTCCAGAAAAGTCAGTACTGTGTTTATCATTGCCAGTGATGACCTAAAATTCTTGGTTCTACACTGAAATGTGGGAAAGCTTGATGAGAGGGATTTTTACTGCTAGGAACCTCTCAAGAAACAGGTAATGTTTTGGACTGCATCTCTATAATCTTTGATAGCCAGGGCTGAGTTTGGTCTTGAATTTGTCAAGACAAGTCACTCATGCCAAACTGAGTCCACAGCTACTGACCCTCGTTTGACAAGAGAACATTAATTTTGTCCTCACACACATAGCAAGAGCCAAACCAGATGTCTTCGGCTTCTGCACCTTCCCACAACAGCACTTTCTTGGACCATGAGCTTTGATCAAGCCGACCAACCATTTAGCATCTGTCACACAGCATCTTATACACTACGAGAGGTTATGCAGAACATAGGCCAGAACTTTGAGCAGGTTTTTTTTCACTGGCAGTGGTTACAGACAATCCCTCATAGCAGATCGGGTCATAACCTCAACCTTGAATAACCTAACATGCAGAAAGGACATTTCTGGAGGAGAAAGGCTGTGACATCTCATTTTCCTCTACACTCCTGCAATCAGTAGTAAGTCCAGAACATCCATATGCAATGGGCCATCCTCAACAAACTGTGTCAAATACCTGGCATTAATTTACCTACAATGTCTCCACATTGCAGTTCTAGTGTTCAACAACATAGCCATTATCCTCCGAAGTCTGGACAACCGAACCCTAGCCAAGTTGTTTGGTGTGCTACATCACCTGTCACATGCTCCCTTCACAGATGTCATTCACAACTATGCTCTCTTGAATTTTGCAGAAATCTGAGATGTTGGTCACATATGAATCTTCTATTTGCTCGGTGGAGGTCATAGTTATGTGAATAGAAAAAGGCTGTCATTGCAGCAAAATGCACACCCTGGTGGATAACAGGTTTGCATGAAATGTTTAGAAAACAGGGCATCTTTGATGTGAGGCAGTCCAGTACACAGGTACTGACCTGCACTGTAGGCAGTGCTGCATATTCCCTGCTGTCTCTGGCATACTTCTGATGGAAAATCAGAATATCAGTTCATAATTATTTTTTTTACATGCCCATAAATTTCACAGCATTGTCATGGAGCTTGCACTGGAATGCTTTGTACAGACTTCATTTGTTTAACTAAATACAAGCTTCCTAAACCCTGTTCACATTAAGCCAGCATGCAGTGCTCTGCATAGGTTCCGCTAAAGAAGGAACTCTGCTAACAGGGCCATCACTGGAAACAGTGGTCTTCATTTCTCTGACTGTCAGAGTCCATACATACCTACATTGCCTACATATGCAATGGCCATTATGCATATTATCTCAGCCCTATTTGTGCCTGTTGGGCTGAAAATATCACACCCTTCTCTTAAACACCTCTTGCTCTTTCAAAAATCACAAAAAAAAATCTCCCCAGACTTTCTGTCTCTCTGTTCGTTGTACACAATGCCTGAGCTGTCACTTGGCACATCAAGACCAGAGACCAGGCTGGATTTTCCTACTAATTCTTCAAATAAAAATTCTATTGTAAAGGAAAGTAGCTCTTCATCATCACTCCCTTGCTAGTCCTCTTCCCTCACCCTCTGGGGCTTTCTGAGAAATTTCTCTGCTGGTGTCCCAGTGCCCAGATGCTCTGCATGCCACACTGTGGTCAAAGGGTGAAAAAAAACCTGAGAAAACATAAATCAGAAACACGGGTACATCAAATAAACACGATATACTTACAAAGTAATGCAAAAATAACCTTGATGCAAACCCCAAGGACACAAAGCCAATGCAACACCACAGCAATGAAAAATAACTGAAGCAAACTAGGGGTAAGTGAGGCCAACACATTCCCTAGAAAATAAAATTAGATTAGTGTGTATTTGGGTGAGCAAAGCTGTGCCTGTCTTCATCAGACAACACTCTAAAGTTAAAGTGTTAGGGCTACCTGCTTTCATCCACTCCAAAATACTGATGATAGAGTGAGATTTCCTAAAAAGCTCTTCCAGAAGTCTAAGATTAATCCTAAATGTTCAGTGAAAGAAAGCAAAAACAACCAGTGCTGTGAGGAACTAGATCTTTTTGTGGGATTCTTTGCCAGAATCTTTCCCCAGCAGATGTTTCCATTCCTGCACTCTGGGCAACTTCATGGGTGATGTCACTCAACAATGGCAAAAGTAAAGATGACTTTTTTCATTGCCTCCAAGCAAGACTGGCTTGTTTCCATTTCCAAATGGCAGGGACAACCAGTGATACTCGGTTTCCTGGGCTATGAGGAGCAGGAGCTGCCTCGCTGCATGCTGGGCACAACTGTGTTAACAAGCTAACTTCCAAAGGAGTTTTGTAAGCTCAGTCTGGCACTGAAGACTCTCAAGACTCTGCAGACTCCCTTACAGGGCTGTTCTGCCAGTGCCCTCATTTTACTGCAGACATTGTCCTTGCCCTGCCTGCCTGGTTCATAACTCTTCTCCCATTGTTTTGCACCTGCACAATATTGAGCTTATGAACTGCAAGCTCTTTATGAATGGGATGAGACCAAATTTGTCTATGGAGAAAGAAAAGCCCGCTTATTCCTGGGATCCACAATGCAGTTGTTCTCTGAATGTGCAACTGCATTCACATATAACAGTAATTCTGCAGATCCATAATCAGCAAGAAAAAAAGATCTCCCATCAGAAGCCATCAATTTGGAAACTCCTTTTTAAAGAGTGTGGCAGAGAACGTCACAGTTGAGCCTGTGCAGCTTAATGTGCACACTGCCTGCTATACTGGGGTTTGCAGTCTGTCAGCCCAAAAGGAAATCCCACCACTGGCATGTGAAATGCCACTAGTGCCACCCCATGCTGGTGCAGTCCTTTACCTTGAGAGAACAGTGTGCCAGAGCAGAAGATGGGCTTCCCTGAAACACAAAGTTGGGCTCTGGAGGAAGAGCTTTGAGAGACTAAGCCAGGAAGGGAAAGGAAGGGAATACCTATGCTTTGCAATCTATAGCTGATGTCAAATGCTGATGCAAACCTAAGACTTTCAGGGGAAGGGACAGCGACATCCTTTAGGGTTTGGTTTTTCTTTTTAAGTCCAGAATACCAGCACTGCCACCAGCCCTCCTGGTCAAAGATTTCCTGGCAATATCTGTAAACTGCCCATGCAAGTGCATATATGCTAATCGCTCAGTGACATTAGAGGCCATGACAAAGGCAGTTCAAATGGGAAGAGTGGCTTGCCTGTGCCACTTCTTTAAATAAGAATGCCAAGCATGAAGTTACTGACATTCTCAGAAGTTTTGGCTGAGAGAAGACACAATGTACTGCAAGAGGCCAAAGTCTGCTCTCCTGAAGTCCAGGGTAGCAAACTTGCTGCATGGTCTGTAAGTCCACTGCAGACTGTGCTTGGAACCAGCTACCTAAGTCCTTCTCAGCCTCCCTGGTGTTATGTAGCCTTCTCTCTGCCTCCTGCAGCTCAGCTACCTGCTCCAGGAGGTCCTCCGCCTGGGCACACCTTTTGGAGACAGCTCTGCTGTCTGCCCCTGCCCCAGGAGAAAGGTCTAGACACTTCCTTCAGTCTGAAGCCTGCACTGCAGCTTCTCCCTTCTGCAGCTCCATTTGGGTGCAGGCATCAGCCACTGCTGGGGTAGATGGTGCAGCATTTGCTCTCAGATAAGTGCCCACCTTTCTGCCTTGAGGGTCAGGTAGGATGAATGACTTTGACCTGTGCAGATGATCAAGGAATGGTGCCTTGTTTCTGGGTTATGTGGACTTAAAATCTCTTCATCGGGCCAGGGGAACGTCCCTCCTTTGAAGATGTGCCCTCCTGCGTTATGTGCCTTGTGAACTGCCCTTGTGAGTCTTGGTGCTCCGCTGGGGTTTCCCTGGCTCAGGAAACAACCTCTGTACACCACAATCCCCTTCTCCTCTGTGCATATGCCTGCTCTGGAGGTTGCAGTGGTAAGTAAAGTAAATTTTTCATGAATGTGCCAATATAGTTAGGCATACCATGTGAAAACAGATGCGGAGAGAGAGGAACAAATCTTACTGCTCTTTGATATTTAAAAATGCTTTCCAGTCCTCAGGAAAGAAAGATCATCCATCAGGTTAAATACTCTCCATAATTTTTAATCTCGGAATCAGCACTGGCCAAACATACCACTGCACAGTGTACAATAACTATAAAGAACAATGCTACTGTAGATGTTCATATGCAAATGCCAACACTTTATTTCACTTGTTTTAATTAAGAAAGGTTCTGTTGCTAAATCTGTCAAAAATAGCAACTCTAAAACCATTTAAATAAAATATTTAGTCTCCCTGTTGCTTGGTGTAAGCACTAGCTCTGCAATGAAGCAAGTGTAAGGGAAAAAAGCTCTGCTGGTAAAAAGCATCTGGGTTCTCCAGAGCAGCAGAGATGCAAGCCCCCAGCTGTCCACTGTTTTTCTGCCCTTACAGGACAGAGGGTTTTTTCCATCTTATTTTCTCACTCCCTGTCTGCTGAGAGAGGGAAGTGATAGAGCAGCCTGATGGACATCTAACCTTCAGCCAAGGTTGATCCACCACAACTGCTAATACAGGTACACTCTAGAAGAAGTCACATGCAAAAAATAACTAGGAATCTTTGGAAAATTAATTACATTGTATCTCTTCTGTTAATAAGCTGCTTGTTCCCCTGATGGGGACAAATATAGGGCAGAGATATGGAATAATACTATTGCCGGATTTTAGAGCGCCACACTCCCATAGCATGCTCTGCAGGCATAAATAAGTGGGAGAAAGTATATTAATGTAGATTACCATCAAAAAGACTTAATTATCTGAAGTTAATACCAACAGAAGAAAATGGTTTATAATTTGAACTTGCAATATCTCTTTGAAGAACTTGCCATCACAATAATGTATTTCTGATTTTGATCCTACAGTAGGAAGTAATGGGTAAGTAATTCTGTGTTTGCCAGTAACTGCCCTGAAACATCTGTTCTGAAACTGCAAGTTCTGAAATACGCTGTTTCAAATAGAGAATAACAAAGGGAATTTTATGTTGGCACTGTCTTGTAAATCATGGAATCATAGAATATTTAGGGTTAGAAAGATCATCTAGTTCCAACCCCCTTGATACTGCACATTTTGAGAAACTTGCATTCCCAGTGAAGTCTTCTAGTCTACACGTGTCATGGTTCTGCCTGGTGAGCTGAAGAAACAGGACACCACAGAGTAAAAAGGATGCTCTGAGTCTGGAAAAACAGGAATTGTTTATTCTGCATTTTTATACATTCATTTACTTAGAAAAATTAAAAACATTTTGTGAATGTAAAGAGCATTAGTTTATTTTCTCCAGTTATATCAGTTTGTCAAAGAAAGGATATCAACCTCTCCCACAAACCTTGCTTTATTTCTATCCTTTGACTGCAACAGTTGCAATTTTATTAGGGTGCATCAATATGATTCGAGACATATATAGGATTTTTGAACAAAGATTTGTATAAAGTCTGAAATTACATTTATTTTAATGCACAGAGGAAAAATTTTACAATGTTTCATTTAATAAAATGAGTAAGATTAGGTAATGTAATCACATGGTGAAATATTAGAATTCTAGAAAGCATCATTTTTTTTATTATAGGAAGAAGCATCTTTGAGTTTCCTTTTGCCACACCATTAATTTACTAAAATGAAAGTGTTATCTATTTCAAACAGCAGCTCATTTAAATTAAACTCATCAGCCATAAGTTTTAAGTTTCAAATGCCATTTCCTATCTGTGACACAGAAAAGGAAAAACAGTTTAAGAAGGTTTGTGGTCTTGCTTGTAAAAAACATTTTCAATCAACACCTATCATATGCAAGGTAGTATATGACTCACACGAGTTATATCCAAGGAACAACATATTCAGCTTCCAAAGTTAAAAGTTAATTGCATAACCCCAATAGAAAGAATTCTGAGAAAAACCTTACAGTTCTACATAAGGTAAAGGGAAGCCAATTTTCTTCTTTACTTTCAGATGGATACATCATTTACTGTATCAACAGAATGGGGGGTGGAAGACAGCTGTCTCAAGAAGCAACAAAACCAAGATCTTCAGTAATGTTTTCAGACCATCAAGATAGACCCAACTGGCAATCTTTCACTGAGAGTGGTTTATATTCAGAGAAGGGCAGTTCATCAATAAATGGAATTTACCATGAGGGAAGCTGAGTCAGAACTGGATGATTCCTGCACCTCGTTGTGGTCAAGGAGGCAGGAGTTAGGGGAGCATGTCAGCTGCACAAACTGAGGCAAACAGACCAGGGGCCAATACCTGTTCTATGTGATTCAGACCACGTATTTGAATATCAGTCTTAGAGAGACAAGATGAATGCCATAATAACATGACTTCTTTACAGTGAGGGTGGTGAGGCACTGGAACAGATTACCCAAAGAAGTGGTAAATGCCCCATCCCTGGCAGTGTTCAAGGCCAGGTTGGACAGAGCCTTGGGCAACATAGTCTAGGGTGAGGTGTCCCTGCCCATGGCACAGGGTTGGAACTGTTTGATCTTAAGGTCTCTTCCAACACTAACCATTCTATGATTCTGTGATATACCACACAGCACTATTCATTCAGACTCTTTATATAAACAAGTCAACATCAGTATAACTCTCTGTACACAGATTTCCAGCAGCCCTAGTAACTGTTACAGAAACTGGTTATGAGAAGAAAACATTCGTAGCCACTTTTTCTCAGTTATCATGAGGTACTTAGTAGAGTCTTAAATTCATTGTGATGTAGAACAAGAAAAAGCTTTTGAAATGGAAAAAAAAAAATGTCTTTACATTTAGAAGGCAACTCCCAATTCGAATGCATTCAGATGGTAACTGAAATGCTACTCTAAGAGCCTAAAATTGGGCTCTTCAGATCTATAGCAGGAGCTAGAGATATATACCAACACCTCCTTGATTTTCCTGAGTTGAAACACGTTATTAAATTCTAGTTTTAAAAACAAGCAAGAGTGTAAGTGCAGGTTTAATGCCACATTTTCAAGACTATCTGTGATCTGAGTTATTCAGTTTCTAGACAGTTAGATCTGTTATCTGATTTCTAGACAGTTGACAAACTATTCCATTTTCAGAAGACCCAATTAACATGTAAGTCAGAAAGGTGATAAAATCAATGAATTAATAAGCCAATTCTTTCATTAATAAACAACTTTATTCATTATTTCCCCAATTATTGAATTTACTAGCATTGGTTTTATTCAGAATTGATTTCATAATTAATGAAACTTTAGCTCTGATCAAAGTTTTACTACACAGATAACATTCTGACTGTTCTGTCAGGATATTATAGACTCATATTTCTTTTCTGCATTTGATTTTTATTTTTTCCCCAGATCACATGTGAAGTCTGCAACATTTTGGCTACAGCAAAGTGACAACGTGATCATTACTTTTTTAACTCAGATTATTTTTTTATATGGTTTAGTTCAGTACAATTAAAATAATTTATAAGGAACTCAGATTCAGCCAGAAATGTAACCATAGATTTACTTTTTTTTAGAAATTTTCATGTGAGCTAACATATCTAATCTCTCATTACACTCAACAGAGATGTAGTGGGATATTTGGTTGCCTACACATATGTGCTTAGTGTGATTTGGGGCACTGTGGAGTACCCCAGTTGACCTCTAGACCCTGTAACAGAAGGTCTCGTCTGTGTCCTGTGTCATGTCTAACAGGTCTGTGCACTTTTCCAATACCCTAAAGCATTTCAAATTGTAGTCAATACCTGTGTTCGGACACCTGAATCCCACCTTTATTCAGTTAGTGAAGTCTGGAAAATTATTCAGGTGATTAAATACAAGTTTATACTTGATGCGAACAGAATGACCATCATTTGCATTGGTCAGAGCTACAGAGCTTGGCTGTAGTAGGAGCTGGCATGTCAATAGCCTTTCTTGATTTACGTCAATCAAGACGTAAATACCAGGCACCTGAATCCAGAGCTGTCTCAAAAGTCAGTTTTCTGTTTTAATTTCTCTCAAGAAAATAATGAAAAGCCTGCTTGAATTGGAAAAAACAAACAAACAAACAAACAAACCCCAAAACATTTTATTTGGAAACTGTCAAAACTCATCTTTGAATAAAATAATGGAAAAGTTCTATTTAGAAACCACTAAATGAAAAATTACACTGAAAAGTTGGGGGTTATTTGCTTTTTAAAGCACATATTAGGAAACTTAAATGTCTTTGCAAAACACTTTGATATTGGAGGGTCTTAAAATTATCCTTGAAAGTTTTTGGAAAAAAAATCCAAGAACGAAACCTGTAAAATTTCCCACTGTCTTTGTGATCATCAAACTGCCACTCAGTCGCTGAGCTGTGCAGCTCTGATGCTGGCATGAACCTGGGGAACTTCAGGGGGAGCTGAGAGAGCTGCCAGGAGCCTGCAGCTTGCATGACAGCAGCTGAGGAGACCTGGGTCGGGACAGTAGAAACAGTGGCCAAGCCCACACACATATAAAATAAGCCCTTAGGGAGCACTAGTGACCAGGACAGGCTGGGTCGACGGGCTGTGGCCAATTGTATGAGGTTCAACAAGGCAAAGTGCCAGGTCCTGCACCTGGACCACAACAACCCCCTGCAATGCTACAGGCTTGGGGAAGGGTGGCTGGAAAGCTGCTCAGTGGAAAAGGACCTGGGGGTGCTGATTGTTGGCCTCTGAACATGAGCCAGCTTGTGCCCAGGCAGCCAAGGCGGCCAACAGCATCCTGGCCTGTATCAGCAATAGCGTAGCCAGCGGGGCCAGGGCAGTGACCATCCCCCTGCACTGGGCACTGGTGAGGCTGCACCTCAAATCCTGTGTTCAGTTCTGGTCTCATGAGGAGTGGCTGAAGGAACTGGAGTTGTTCAGCCTGGAGAAAAGGAGGCTCTTCAACTACCAGACAGTAAGTTGTACTGAGGTGGGTGTCAGTCTCTTCTCCCAACTAACAAACGATAGGACAAAAGGAAATGGCTTCAAGTTGCACCGAAGGAGGTTTAGATTGGATATTAGAAAAAATTACTCACCAAAAGGGTTGTCAAGCATTGGAACAGGCTGCCTAGGGAGTCACCATCCCTGGAGGAATTAAAAAGACCTGTGAATGTGGTGCTTAGGGACATGGTCTAGTGGTGGACTTGGCAGTGCTACTTAATGGTTGGACTCTATGATCTTAAAGGTCTTTTCCAACCTAAACAATTCTATGATTCTAGGAGTTGGATAAATACAGAGTCTGATTTTGTCTATATAGAACATATGGAACATGTTATCCTCGACCAGATGTTGTCGTGTTGCTGCTCCTAAACAAAGCTTTTGATAAGATGGGAGGGCTATAGAGTATACGCTTGTATTCTCAGGGTTTTTCAGACAACATACTATATTCACAACCAAAATTAAAAAATATAGTTCAAATTGAGAATCATGTAATTTTTAACAGTTTAATAGCTTCCTATGTTCTGAACTAGATTAGCTGTGTATTTTAGCTATATAGTAGTTTGATAGAATAAGAAATTTCTCATTTTAGGTTTCATACACCATGGTATCTATGGGATATAACCTCTCATTCATCAAGACGTACCTTTTACAATTACATTTGTGCAAACCCTATGAAAGTAAAATATAATTACAATTGTTTTGAACTGCTCTTTAATGTGGGTTGGGTTTTTTTTTTCCAAAGCAAGGCTCTTTCACCTAACAAGTTGATTATATTTTGATTAAATGTATTTCCAAAAAAACCCCAACACACACACACACACAAAATAATCCAAAAAGCTTTACTCTTGCCTCCTGAGTAAAGCATTTTTATGTTAAAAATCTTCCAAAGAACATCCATCTTGCCATAGTAAGAAAAGGACATTAGTAGACAGCAAGCTGAGCATGAGTTGGGCATGTGCGCTGCCAGCAAAGAGGTCCCAACAGTGTCCAAGACTACTAATAGAAGCATGGCAAGTAGATCAAGGGAAATTATTATTTCCCTCTAGTCTGGTCTTGTTAGACCATATCAAGAATATCACATCCAGTTTCTGGCCCTCCAAAGCACTAATATACTGAAGTGGAGGTCCCCAGATTTGGGGCAGAAGCACTTGTTCTGTGAGGAGAGGCTGAAGGATTGGGGCAAGTTCAGTGTGGAGGAAGGGTGGCTTTGGAAGCACTTAATATCTGCCCCTCCCTGGGTACCTCTGGGGAGGTTAGCAAGATGATGGAGCCAATCTCTTCACAGAGTGAATGACAGGACGACAAGAGATAACACATGTTGAAACAAGAGAGATTCAGACTGGATATAAGGAAAAACTATTTCTGATGAGTCCCATCAGGCAGTGGAAGAGGCTGCACAGATCTGCAGTCTCCATTTCTACGGGTTTTTGAGACCAAACTGGACAAAGGTCTGAGCAACCTAGTGTCAGCTCAGAGTTGACCCTGCTTTAAGTAGGAAATTACTGTGATTTTGATCTCCTGGAAAGTTGACCTTTCTAAGAATAGAATAGGGTTAGAAGTTAGAACTTAAGCTTTCTAAGAATAAAATAGGGTTAGAAAGAAGAATGAGCAAAAAGAAGCTAATAAAGAAACTCACCAGACTATATGCTGAAAGACAGTGCTACTCTGATAATTTTATCCCTGAATCTGTGAAAATATGGATAGTGTTACTTTTCCAGCGATAGATGAACATGAGGAACTTCTGAGAAGCAAGGAGAATGACAGAACTTGAGAATTGTTATTGCTGAATTCACTAAGATGCCCAGATACGTACTCGGTTAAACTTTCAGCTTCTCAGGAAATGGTTATCCCCCCTCAAACAGATACTTCCCAGTATTTCAGGAAAAGCTCTGTATTTTATCCTGAGACTAATCTGCACTCTTTTCCAGCTTGTTATAGTAAACAGAAATTAGAAAACAGAAAAATCCTGGAAGAAATAGCAACATTCTGGGAAATCAGAAAAGATGTATTAAAGTGAGTCTTCTCCCTCCACTGAGAAGCGCAGAGATGATTAACATTCATCCATGTGGATCACCATGCTACTGGCTACTCTGAGGAGATTGAGTCTCTCACTAGTTTTGATCAGAAATTCCTTCTCACAGATAAGAAACATTTCTCAATGAAAGTTTAATCAAAAGTGATGCATCTCTGAATGTCTGAGTTTTCAAAAAAAAAAAATTTTTTTTTGTTGTGGGATTACCAACAAGGTGTAATCAAAGGTCCTTCTCCTGAGGTGATCCTGCCCCTCTATTCTGTTCTCGTGAGACCTCACTTGGAGTATTGTGTCCAGTTCTGGTGTCCTCAACATAAAAAGGACATGGAGCTGATGGAGCAAGTCCAGAGGAGGGCCACGAGGATGATAAGAGGACTGGAGCACCTCCTGTATGAAGACAGGCTGAGAAAGTTGGGGCTGTTCAGCCTGGAGAAGAGAAGCTGTGTGGAGACCTCACAGCAGCCTTCCAGTATCTGAAGGGGGCCTATAATGATGCAGGAAAGGGACTCTTCATTAGGGACTGTAGCTATAGGGCAAGGGTTAATGGGTTCAGACTTAAACAGGGGAACTTTAGGTTAGATATAAGAAAGAAGTTCTTTACAGCGAGGGTGGTGAGGCACTGGAATGGGCTGCCCAAGGAAGTTGTGAATGCTCCAACCCTGGTGGTGTTCAAGGCCAGGTTGGACAGAGTCTTGGTGACATGGTTTAGTGTGTGGTGTCCCTGCCCATGGCAAGGGGGTTGGAACTAGATGATCTAAAGGTCCTTTCCAAACCTAACTATTCTATGATTTCATTCTATGATACTATGAAATAATTTGTCATCCTTTACTTTCCAGCCTTGGTCTTTTCAACTTCTAATGTCCTAAGAAGTAAGACTCAGACATGAAGAAGCTCAGAATTTGCCATCTCAGTCCCATGTAATTGTACATTAAAAAAAAAATATTTGCTTTAAGCTGATGTTCTTACCTACCAGTTAGTATTCTTGTGGTTTGCTGTCACCAGAGCCAGGCTACAAGCTGGGAACAACCCTCTTCTCTTACCCAAGGAACAGGTGAGCTGTCAGCACAAGGGGCCACATTTAGGTCAGGTTAGGTATCCACCCAGTTTATCTTCCAGAGACCCACAGACTACATCAACTTTTGCTTTGTCTCTATGATTATACCAAGCTCAAAATAGCTTTGGTAGTGCTAAAAAGACCTTGAGATTAGCAGACGTTAGCTGACTGAATTCTTTTAAACATATATTCTGTGTTTAATATTCTGTTAAACATTTTACCCAACACTGATTGAGTCCCCTCCAGTTTTACAGCTATATGATTCCTTTCTTCCTATAAAACACTTCAATATATGGTTTGACAAGCATAAAAACCTGCAGTCCATCTCCCCATCACTTATATGATTGCTCAATCAGTCTCTAGCAAGCAGCTACAGAGAGCAGCTAAAGGAATACAGGAAGAGTTATACTTTTCAGTGCCTCACTTTCTCTCAAAACAGGGAACCTTTTGAGACTGAAAAAAATCAGAATTCGAAAAAGATGGATGTATTTGGCTTCTTTGATCAACAATCCCTGGAGATACTGGAATCAGCCCAATTTCTAGACTTCTGCAGAGCAAATAACTACATCCATTTCACATAGGCTGTAAAACAGAGAACAACTTTTGGGACTGGATATAGTCTCTCAGAAAGCTTTGTTTAGTCCTTTTGATTAACTCTGTTAGTATTGTCTCCCGTTTTCTGCTAGGTCATTCAGTCATTGTACAGAGATGATATTAAATGAATTTGGCCAGTTCTTCACTGAGTTTTTTGGCTTTATGTTCTTCCTGGGAGCCTTGAAAATAACTGTCAATTCTAGCAAGGAGGCCTTGAAAGATGAATATGACTTACACTCATTCTTGGGCCTTTCCAACCATTACTGGCAATCTATCACAGAGATTTCTGGGTTGATAATGCCATCAGTGTCTACTAAAAAAGGAAATCTATTTCATCTGAGGCAGTGGATACCTTCTCTAAGTTGAAGCAGGTCTTCACTTTGCCATGGGGGTATTTTGTGCTCTGTTTAGGGAGGAATGGACTTTACATTTTAAAATCCCCAAATACTGTGAAATACTGTACTAGACCAGATGGGTTTTGAGTTTGAAAAGTGCTCACAAACCCTATAACAAACAACTGCTTATATATGCATGTTATTCAACATTTAAAGGTGGCTGCAGAGATGGATTATGCAGTACTGGGGTAATCACCAGTTACGAACAGTAACTGCAGAATACTGTAACATCTCCTCTGCAGTCAGCTGCCTTCGAAGCAAGATATCCATCGCTGCATTTCAGGGGGGATCTTCTGTAGCCTACAAGTTCTTGAGAAAATGCTGCATCATAGAATAAATTTAAACAATGCTTCCACTACCTAATGATGTTACCAATTTCTCTGTCAATCAAATGATAGTTTCCCTGAATTTGCATAAATCTAAATGTTGGGACAAAACATGTTTAATTCTATTTAGATTTCTGGAATTATATTTGCATCAAATTGGCTTAGAAGACAGGATGTGTGGCTCTGTAATGCATGACAATAGCAAAGGCTCTGTTGCTTTACTTAAATGGGAATAACTGAGCATATGAAGGTTTTTGGTTACAAAGTATAATTGACAGAGTGTATAGATCACCTGTTTCTCAAGTTAAAAAAAATCAAACCATTATCATTTGGTTTGAAGTATCAATGCTATTCTCTAGCTGGACTTACCATATGGACAAATCTCTTTTAGAAAGATTTTAACAGAACAGCTAATGATGTCAGAAAGTTTGGAATGAACTTATTTGAATATTTGAATTACCTTATTACAGGTGAAAACTGTTTATTAAAATCTCAGCTCCTGCTTAACATACTATGCTGGCAATGTGTGCCTGCTGTGTTGACAGCTTCACGCACCTTGGACCTTGCCATTAATGTCATTCAAAATAGCTCTGCCCTAGGAGCTCTTTCAAAATGAAATGTTTAAAAACATCTCCAGGAGCTTTCTACCTATGTTATCACACTTTATAATACAGAGCAATGATTTGTTAAACCTATACTTTTTTTAACCCAAGCCCTGCTATTGATTGTTTGGTTTTAGTTCATTTATTACTGAAAAAAAATAAAATAAATGTAGAAAATTGAAATGCTTCTTTAATTTTTGGGTTGTTTTATAATATAGCCACACCTGCTGCCAAAGCAGATCCTTATTAATGCTCATCCAGTTTGCTCATGTTGCAAAAAGAATGATAAAACCAAGCCCTAATAGGCAGTGGATGTCCTAATGAGCACAGCCATGTCATAAAGCCAAAAGGTTCCTGAAACCATCCAACGTCAGCAGACCTTAGGTGGCATCATCTATACCACATCCATACAATAAGACTTTGCAAACAGGATAATAATATCTTCTTTCTCTTACTGTTTTTTCAGGGAGAGACAGCGAAGTTGAATCCTGCCTCTCTGAGTTCAAGGATCTCTGGTTTTGTCCTTGTGCTGGGAATTACTTCAAATAGTGGTTCGTGTCTCTTAAAACTGTTTAACCTGGCTCTATTTCCAAACTGATTGTAAAACACAAAAATTAACATACTAAGATAGCTTGACAAGATGGACAGAGAGTTAAAATATATGAATATATGTTTTTTCTTATGATACAACTTTATTTTGTGTCTTAAGCTAGGAACCTAAATATCTGGGCAATTATACTTAAATGGTCTGGTTTTCTGGCATGCTGCAATCCCCAGAAATCTGACGCAGATCAAATTCAGGGGAAACTTTTATATATTTATACGCTTAAAATAATAATATGGGATAGTAAATTCAGATGATTGAAGTATGAATATTTTGACTATGACTCATCTTCCTAGAAGGGTAAAGCATTTTTCCTATGCATCACTTTCCGAGTACTCATACCTAGGTCTTAGTGTCAGCTTCTTTTATTAATCTGATCTTGCTATTGTAAGGCATAACCTACCGTCACAAGACACATTACAGTTTAGAATGCTGCACTACACAAGGTAAGCATGCAACTTCTGACACTCCTAAAGCCAGATTATTTGCCCACATATCATAACAAATAACCCAATCAGGTTTACAATACAAGAATCATAAGGATATACATCCTAAAAATATTATTACTCAAATTCAGAAAATAAGCCTTTAAGAAAAACAATAGCCAATAACAAAACTCAATAAATAAATGGAAAATGGAGCCTGATGAAGTGGAAAAAGAAAAAAACAGAGAGAAGCATACAGCAAGCACCAGAATTTTGCTTACTGAATAATGAGAAGATAGAACCAATAGTGTGAAGAAAGATATATAGAAGTTGCAAGAGAGAAATACTACCAAAGGTGAGGAAAGAAAGTGTTTAGGACTGAACTAATCAAATAGCACACCTGTTATTGTATGTTTCAGAAATCTATTTATATGAATGCCAGGGAGCTTATTAAATACTGCAGGGAAAAATGTCCCCTACTATGAACTGGGGAAAAAAAACCCTGTTACAATCTAAAGGAATATTAAAGTTTCACTGAAGACTACTGGGCTTTTGCCATCATTCCAAAAAGATGACATCGAGTGCTTATTTCAACACACGCAGAAGTTCTTATTCACTAGGAAAAGACAGTCATCTTGATGGATAAAGTGGGTATCAAGCCATAGACCTTGAGCCATAATAGCTCACAAGCACAGAGGTTTCCTTAATTTTGCAACATCACCAAGATTGCTTACCCTGTGCATGAAGCGAAGGTCCTAAATTAGTTCTGCTTCTCTAGAAAATTATATGATTTGGGGGCACTTAAATTATATGATTTATGATTACATAATTTGGGCTACCATCTCCAGTAATAGGGGCCATATTAACACCACATTTTTTTCATAAACATTACAAATATTATTAGCAGTATAGATTAACTATGCATGTAAACAGAGATTTTTCTTCAGACTAGAAGAAAAATCTGTTGGGAGCTTCAAGGCCTCACAACTCCATTGTACTTAATAAAGTAATTACAGTGCCACTAGGAAGTAAGTTTTGCTTCAGTAACAGCCTTGAAGGTAGTTAAAGAAAGAAAAGCATGTTTCTGGCTTCAAATCAAGTGTTTACTTTACACAAATGTCTTTGCTTCACTGTGCCATCATCCACCAGTAGCGTACACCACTACTGGAACAGTTCTCATTCCACTAATGTTATTGCTTAAAGAACATATTAAGATGCTGGTGTTTTCATACAGGAGCTATCCATACATCTTTCACAAGTTATTACATTACCAGTAATCCTTTTAAAAGGCTGTCTTTCCTCAGTTGCTTTGCCAATAGCTCAAAGCTTGGTTATATGACAATCCCAGTATATGAATTGATAACAGATGAACCAGCTAATATGCTGGTGCTCTCTGATCAGTGACAAACAGCAGAACTGAGGTCCAACAAAAGAAACAAACTCTCTTTACAAAACCCCCAATAGTTTGGATATATTTATTATTGAAAATAGTAGAAGGAGCAAAGAATTACTTACCCTGAAAATGGCATGTACTTTTTTACACATTTTGCAAAGAATGACGGTTATCAGCAAACTAAATTCTTTAAGAGCTCCAGCATTCATGAGGATATAAAAAAGCAGCCTCTAGCTATAGAATAAGCATTTATTTCATGAAGGATAACAGTAGTGATATGAAGATATGCAGTAGAGGCATATCATGCAATACTCTGATTTGAAGACCTAATAATGCCAGCACACTCAGGCTAAGAAATTTTGCTAAATACTCAAACACTATCTGAATTAATTCTGAAGACTACTTCCCATACTGTGAATGATGTCAAATCTATTAATGAATAGAACCTGTTAACCTGAACACTATCACTGCACTTTTCTATTAGAGAGCCTACTCCTTGCTCCTGAGATGGCGATTAAAAATAGCACCTGTCACTGTATCTGTCAGTCAGCGAATACATAGATGATGCAGAAGGCAGTGTGCAGAAGTGTTTTTGGACCAGCAAGCAGCAGTACACAGAAAGGCTGTGAATAAATTAAACCCAAAAATAAGCCTCAGGCTGATGTGTTTGAACTTCACTGCAAACATTCTTCATACATATTTAATTGGTCCATTGAGACAGTGACTGTTCTGGAGATGTTCCAGGCATTATTTCCATTCCATTAGTACACTTGCAGTATGTGTACTTCTTAACCCAAAATGATTGATTCCATAAATGTCTTCCCACTTACTGACCTGAACACTAATTGAGGTTGTGTATAGATTAAAAGAGTGTATGCTTCTTGAAACCAGCCAAAATATATTGCAGTCACTGAAACATCTTGTGGCACAGGAAGAAAGTGGTATTTCTAACTGAAGCCACCAAAATACTACTTTACAGAAATGTTTCAGGTAGAAAGACTTGGAAATTATACAATGGGTTGAAAAACTCTAGTAAAACAACATTTTAAACAGAAGTTTAATTCTAACACAAAGCCCCACCTTTCTGAAACATAACACAATCTTTCCTTGAAATATTATTATCACATACCAGAAACATTTGTCTGTGCTTGCATCTTATAAATTAATTTGCTGTGAGAAAAAATATAAATTTTTTACATTCCATAAAATAAAAGTAAAGAAGTTCAGATAATTTTACCAATTCAGCTGCACACAGGGGAAAAGCTGAATGTTCTTAAGGTCTTATTCAAACCAATAAAATGTTATTAAGTGTAAATTATCCTAGTATGAACCAAAACTTTCCCTGTTCAAGTTATTAACGACAAGTATGATTAAATTGCAGCAGCTCAAAACTTGAGTAAGGTACCCTGAGGAAACAGTCTTGAAGATCTCCATGAGCACTGCCTGGCTTCTGGGTTAACCTGAAAACTACACAGAGTCTTAAACCCTTAGTACTTAAAGATATCAAAACTAAAATCAGTTCTATTGCAGTTTGAATGAAAAATGGCTACATTCATAATATACTTCCTTATAACAGAGGTATGTTCATGCAGCTTGGTCAAGCTTGTATCAGACATTGGAAGAATCCATAGGAAATACTTTTACTCATATAATACTTTATTTATAAAGTTTAGAAGTACGAGTATCATAGAATCATAGAATAGTTAGCACTGGAAAGGACCCCTGCCATGGGCAGAGATGCCTCCCCCTAGACCATGTTGCCCAAGACTCCATCCAACCTGGCCTTGAACACTGCCAGGGATGGAGCATTTACCACTTCTTTGGGAAACCTGTTCCAGTGCCTCACCACCCTCACTGTGAAGAACTTCTTCCTTATATCTAACCTAAACTTCCCCTGTTTAAGTTTAAAGCCATTAACCCCTGTCCTATTGCTACAGTCCCCAATGAAGTCCATCTCCAGCATCCTTGTAGGCCCCCTTCAGATACTGGAAGGCTGCTATGAGGTCTCCACGCAGCCTTCTCTTTTCCAGGCTGAACAGCCCCAGCTTTCTCAGCCTGTCTTTATAAGGGAGGTGCTCCAGCCCTCTTATCATCCTCGTGGCCCTCCTCTGGACTTGCTTCAGCAACTCCATGTCCTTCTTATGTTGAGGACATCAGAACTGTACACAATACTCCAAGTGGGATATCACAAGAACAGAATAGAGGGGCAGGATCACCTCCTTTGACCTGCTGGTCACTCTTCTTTTGATGCAGCTGAGGACACGTTGACTTTCTGGGCTGTGAGTACACACTGCTGAACATACTCTGTTTCTTATCGATCAACACTGCCAAGTCCTTCTCCACAGGGCTACAGAATACTTCAGAGACGCTTAGACAAGAAAACTGAGCCTAACTTTGAGAGAAGTTTCATCCTGAGAACAAACAGACTAAAAATGACATTGTCATTGCATGTGCTGTTCCTCCAGATTCTCCATATGAAATGTATTCAATTTAAAGACGATTGTTTCCCACCTAAATTCCAGCTCTTTCAACTCAATATATCGTTTAAAACTCAAATAAGAGATTTCCAGCTTGTTTACTGTCATTGAAAACATGTCTCGCTCCATTTCCTTGCCTAAGACCTATGCTTCCTGCACTATGCCAATTGGCCTTGAATATTTGAATAAATGAGGTCAGGTCAAAGCACGCAAACATCTGGAAGCTGAGCACGTGTCAAGGACCATTTTTATTGCTGACACGCTGCTTTTGTAAGCAGCAAATAAGTATTTGTAGATGAGGGATTTTGCTCATCTCTGTGCCACTTTTCTTTTTAAAATTCTAATTCCAGACACTAACCTCCCTGGGGCAGAGTTCACTTGCTCTTGGGCTGCACAATGTTGGCACAATGGAGAGCCCAAGTGAGATCATTTTTAATAGCTGTTTTGAAACAATGGCCATGGGTGGTTGTTCATAGGAAATTAATCTACTCGAAGTTAGGAATTTATTATCTGTTTCAGTTTATATTAGAGATACCTGAGGGCACTTCATTACTTTAAGTTCCAACGATTATGTACACATTCAAATATAAATTAAACTCAACTCATCTAAATGAAAAGCAACTAACCATCCGGAATGAGAAAGAAATGAAAAAGAAAACAAATATCCTGCATGCTTTACACATCACGCAGTTTGCCAATGTACAAAAAGAAGAAAGGACTGGGAGCTTTTATTTGAAATAAAAATATAGCAACAATATTCCCATTATGCTGAGCAGCCTAAAATAGACAAAGTCTTAAGATAGCTGTCAACAAATTCTTTTAATTTTACAGCCCTACTCATTTTTTTAAAATAGAAAAGCAAGTAAGAGAGAAAAGAAATGCTCATTTCATCTAATTGGAGGTTTTATACAAGGACTAATTAATCATATGTACATTGATATATATAGTTCTGTTAAGCACATCCTGAAATATTATTTTTAATTAAGTAAGTTTTCATTTTTATTGAAATGGCTCTATTCTGATAGTGGCCATGGGGTATAAAGATCTGAAGGGGACAGAATGGGATAGGGTATGGTCTGGCAGCATTTAGATAATACTTTCCTGCTCCACCTTTAGGTCCAGTCTTTGCAAAAGTCAGAGTCTCATCATTTTTCTGTTAGCCCTAAATAACTGAATAAAGATGTAACAACTATTTTTCTCACTTCTTTTAAAGCATCATCAGTTACAGAGTAACTCAGCATCAGCCCAGCCACATTCTAGTCCTGTGCAGCACTCCAGATCTCAAACTGTGATTTTACTGGAACTGTAACTACTTTATTGCTGTTTGTTTGACTGTTTGCAGCAGTAGAATGGGTTGATATGGTAGAGAGTTCTGCTAAATTCTATTTGCAAAATTCAGTTTGATGCCCAAAACACAGCAGAAGTTGTGTCATCAAGGACTATCAGGAAACCAAGAGGAATAAAACTGGTTTTAATGAGACACTCAATGGATGACAACTGCTATATCCTTCCAAAACCAGTGGAAGAGCAATAATCTCATGCAAAGTGTCCACAAGGAAAGTGTTCTCAGTCCCCACTGTTAAACAATCCTGTTAATGCTGGTAGAACAGTTTCACTGTGTTAGTGCTTCCAGTTACACATGAAATCCAAAAGCCCTAAAACCATGTAGTTTCCAAACCAGTTTTCCTTTGGGCATTTTTCAGAATGGCTTCTTCACATGGATCTGAAAGCCAAAGAACACTTGATATGAACAGTATTTCTTGCATGCTAAAAAATTTTCTAGTTTTGTGTATTTCTATGGGCTTTGCAGACCAGAATGTATAAATACTGAGTAGTTATGGGAATATTCATATGGCTTCACTAAGGGCAAATTGTGCCTGACAAATCTGGTGGCCATGTAAGAGGGGCTTACAGCGCTTCTGGTTAAGAGAAGAGCAACTGACGTCATCTACCTGAACTTGTGCAAAGCACTTGACACTGTCTCACATGCCATTCTCAGAGAAGCTGTGGCTGCCCTATCCCTGGCAGTGTTCAAGGCCAGGTTGAATGGCACTTTGGGCAACACAGCCTAGTGGAAGGTGTCCCTGCCCCCAGCAGAGGTGTTGGAATTACATGATTTTTAAGGTCGCTTCTAACACAAATCATTCTGTGATTCTATGAGAAAGTTGATGAGTCAGGATTTCAGCTAAGTACATCAGCAAACTCTAAGGCACAAATTTAAACATGCCATTACGGAGAAATACAATTTTAAAAAAGCACTCCAGCATTCCAGGAAGGAAAATAATTTAATTGCTTTAATCATCACATTTATTTTACAAAACTGAATCGATTCTTGGAATCCAGCCATGACAAAGTCTATGAACTCTTACTGTGAGCACAAGCAGCTGAAGCACTCATTTTCTGATCCCCACTGAACTCTGTGGGCTTTCATAGTGCATGTCTTGCACAAAACTACTGTGTCTTCTCCCTGCAGCACAACTTTGTGTGATGGATTCTATAAAGGTTCCCCACAAAAACTTGAGTTTGAGTCAAACTGACCATGTTCTGGGCTATGATTTTGCCAGGCCTCTGCACACTGAAGCAAAGATGCAAGACAGTTAATTTTCACCTTGTTTCTGCTGTATGAATAATAGTCAACAGTGTTCATGCTGATCTAATTGTAATACTTGGAACTTCTGTCTTGGGGAGGCTGTCAGAATTATCTGATTATATATTGTTATAATTTTTCAGCATTTTTTCTGCCTGCATGATCACATAATGCGTATTATCTGACATCCTATTTTTAGAGTGGATCTAGAATGAAGCCTAGGCTAGCTGTAAATGCTAAAGATAGAAAAAGATGGTTTTGCTAACAACAAATAGGTTTATACTGTGGAAGAGGAGGCAAGGGTAAGCACTTATGCAAAAAACAGGCACTGAGAGAACAAGCAGCCACATCAGTGATTCTGCTTTTCCAGAAAATCTTCTACAGGGCATGAGTAGAGGCAGAGGTAGAGGTGTCTCCTGCTCAGTAGAAACTGTGGAAAGGGGAGAGAAGGTGCTAAAAGATGACTTGCTGCAACATCCCTTCCACTGGCTCTGTGCCTGAACTGACAATTGCAGCTGCTTATTTCAAAGAAAAGAACTTTTGAAACTGATAAGGAAATGTTTCATTTAGGAATTAGAACTTTTCAGGTTTTGGCATATTATGTGATTTTCTAAAAGTATTTTCATTTGGAAGTACAGTTATTACTGAAACATTGCAGACACTGCACTTTAAGAAGCTTTATTAAAGCTACACATGGGATAAGATATTCTTAGCAATTGTTCGTGATATACCTCTTGCTCACTAACAGGGATAGAATAAAACATACTTTTTAAAAGAGGTGAAGATGGGTTGCCATATCCATCCAATTGCAAGGGCTATACTTAGGTATCTAGCAGTTATGGAGGAATAAACCCAGCCTATTTTTCTAACAGGCTATCAGCTATTGAATTACAAGTAGATACCAAATAAAAAGCTTAAACAGGCTAAGGAAAAAGATATGCTACAAACTACACATGTACTACAGCAGTTCAAATTCTTTAAAGCCGAATCAAAGGCAAAACACAAGTCTGTGGGCCCAATCCAAAACCCCATGGTAGCTAATGAATTGATACTTTCTCTATTCAATATAACCACTCTTCAGACAGATTGCTCTACAAATCTTTTTGTACACCCCAGGACATGAAATGCTTGCACTAGAACTCAGCAGAGGAATGGTGTTTGTGCAGGGCTGTTAGGAGCTTTCTTCCTCTCCCCTGTTGCTGTCTTGAGTGTGTGGCTTTGTGCTTAGATGTGCAAACGTGTCCTACTTCATATGAGAGGAATGCTGCCATGCTACTCTCACTCTCCTCTCTGCCAACCCTGCTCTTATTCATGCAAATACAAATAAGAAACAATATATGTTTTTGTTTCCTCTGTAGGAGTCTCAATCAGAAAAAAATAAATAGGATGAGACTACTTTATGTAACTTGAACAAGACAAATAACAATCCTAATCACCTAATCTTCATTCTAAAGTGATCCACAATTGTAGTATATTTTTTTGAATCTGAGATCTCAGAGCTCCCAAAACTTGATTTACTCTCTCTGAAATGCTTTTCCTTCTGAGAAAAAAAAGTGATACGAGAAATTATTTGTCTCACTATTCTTTCTACCACAAATAGAGTGGGGGAGAATGCATGACACAGCCTTTCCAAATATAGACTAGCACAGGCAAGAATTTCTTCCTTGATAGTTGAGACAGATTGGAAACTTTCACATGCACTCCCTCACATATGGCTATGTTCTCTCTGCTCATATATAAGTAATGTCATATAAAGCATCTACCTCTCATGCAGTGCATTACTAGTCCATGAATAACATGCTCCATGAGGCCGCAGGGTGGCCTGTGGACTGACTGCATTTCCCAAGATGCTCCCACTTCCTTGGCTGTTCCTAGAAAATCCAGGGAAAGGTTGAGACAGGCCCTGATACTAGAGGAGAGAATACTATCTTGGAACCCAACCACATCACAGCTGGCTTAGAGCCCCAGATCTACCTTGCCCTTTCCCTCTTGCTTCTGCACACACTGGAAGCATTTTAGGCTATTGCTGTGTTGGAGGGAGAGACAAAGGGAAGAGGGAAAATGACAGACGTGTTCTGTTAGGGACTGGAATGATTGCTTGTGCTGGAAAGGAGTGGGAAGGCAGGAGCATCTTACAGGAGGACCAAGTAATGTTTCCAGATGAAAGAAGTGCTCTCTGGGGAAAGCAGATTGATGGGAGAAGCCTGAATTACTGACACTAGTTTTCATGCACCAGGAAGTGGTGGGAAGGTGTCAGAAGACAAAGTCCCACAAAACAGGTTGGCCTCATGTGGCTATCAATCTTGTCAAGTCTTGACCACTGTTACTTTTCCACACTAGACTGTAAAAGCAATTTGCTATCAAAATGGATATTCCTTAGGACATGAACCAGAGAGTTTGTGCAGGATCGGACATAGGTTTGGACAAAGAACTTTTGTGTAACTATTTTAGATAATACAGTATTTTCATATATATACAGTATTTTCAAATATAGTATAGGATGGTTAAATGAAAACAGAAAATACGCGGAAATCTTAAACAAGTACCATTTGTATGAAAGTAAGGCCAGTGGCCTGAATAATGATGATTTATTTCCAACATTTTTTCATGTTAACCAATTGCAATCTTACAGTATATATTTTACCAATAATATCCAGCACAGAAATTAAATAAATGTTATCAAAAACATATTAGTCATCTCTTGACAAACGGTAATCATACTTCTTGACTGCCAGATTAAATGTAACAATTACTATTTATCGGCATATAAATATATCCTCTCAGAATGTATTCAACAGTGTCTGCCCAGGTTAGTAGTCAGATTACTCAATACAAATCCTCTTTGAAGGACCTTAGTGAATATTTTGTATTGAGCCAAAAAGGAAGGAACTTATTTATTGTCTTTCTTATCAAAATGGAAGTTATTCGCTTTGGATATAAGAATAAAAGATTTACTGGGAGCAATAATATTGTCATAAATTTTTATGTTCTTTTATACTATTTATACTATTTAAAATGAAATCTGCCTCATCTTCTAGATGATTCAGTGGTCAGTATCTTATCACAAGATAAATTACTTAAATATGAAAGAATGAACAGATGAACTTAAAACCTTCAAAATAGCAACAGAATAATCTATGTGTATCTATATGCATTATAGATATAATTATTTGTTGCATTTGTGGGACTGCATCACAAAAACCTTTACTCAGACTTAATGAAAGGGGTTTTTTTGTTTGGGTTAGTATGTAATTTAAGTTAACAAATCTATAATGTCTAATTAGTTTTCCTCAGTGCAGCCTATAATCATAGAATCATAGAATCATAGAATCATAGAATCATAGAATCATAGAATAGTTAGGGTTGGAAAGGACCTTAAGATCATCTAGTTCCAATGAATGGATGTTTTAAGAAGCTGCTTTTTGAAACAAATTTATGAACTACATTCATACATGTGAAAAGAATGTAATTGTCCAGTATGCGTGTATCACCTTGACTTTGAAAGCACAGAATATGGAAATACAGCTTATCAAAGCAAACACTCAAATAGTGCATAATAGAAAACCTCCCAAAGAAACTATGTTTTATTTCTGTGTGGGAGATGTGGCTATCTATTTCATGAGGAAGGTTCTTCTACTTCCAGGGTACAAAATATTGTACAATTAAGAATCCTACACAAACCCATGTAACAGAGTCCTCTATAAACATATGCACATGAATTAGTACTCTGTAGCAATTCTGAACAACTGATTTGAATAAAAGCTTTTAAACCTGTATTACTAACTTGCTGAATCAAAGTACTGTGATTACTAACATACATTTCTGAGCATGTATAGTTTTATTTTTTATTAAAGGAAGTCTGAGAGAGCTCATGGAAATACATACTATAGATTATTTAGTTTGCAAAGTCAAACACAGCAATCATAGGGAATCACAAATTTACACTTCTTCATATTACTTTATTTCTTCTCCATGTTGGTCTGTGCTTTGTATTATTACAGACAAAAGTCCTATGTCAAAGACACATTATTGCACTGATGAAGACTGATCAGTGTGTACATGTACAATGAATGTCTACCCAGGGACACCATGGAAATGGATTCCAGTCTGCTACTTGCATATTCAACGTTCAGCTAGTATATATTATTTTGTCAGCCTGCATGCAATCAGTATTCAGCTGCACAATCCACTGTTATCTCTACACTGCCCCATTTTGATAATCTACCTTTGAATATCAATTTTCTCTTCCCTGGTTACACAGACGTCAGCAGCTCTTTTCCTCTCCTCCACTAAATCCATTTCTTTTTGTTGATTTTCTGTTTCTCCCTATATAGCTAAAAGTTCATATGAAGAACTCTTTATGTCTTGCTCATTATAATTCCCCCCTCCTCTGTTAGGAAAGTTTTGAGGACAATTAATATTGGAACAGTTTGTCAAGAGAGAGTATTCAGGTCTTGGCCTCACTAACCAAACCGCATGCTGAGCTACTAAGCAAACAGCCCAGAGATGTCCTGGTGATTTTATCCAACTACTTTGCTTGATTCTTCACAGGATATGGCAGACCACCACAGAAGACATTGTAACAAGGAGACAGTGATTTCAGGCACAAACTAGGCAGAGGTTAACCGCTGGCCTTGGTGGCAGAGACCTCTATGTTAACATGGGCTACAACTATATAACCTGAGCACATCCTGTGGCATTAGTGTGTGCCACCTTTAACAATATCACCTGTAAGTACTGCTAGTAGGAGGAGCTTGCTCCTGTGCAGATGTGTGAGTGCGCAGTGCTCTCAGCAAACCTCAGCGTACTGTCTAGAAAGCTCCATATTGCACAGGTTTGTTCACTTGGAAAAATAATATAAAATCAGACACCCCATTACTATTTACTACCTTAGTTTTAAGTAATTTTTCATGAACTCTCTTAAGATAATTCTCTGCTGTTTGCAGTTAATTTTTAATGTATTTGTCTTTCCTCTGTCTTAAAAAGTGGTTTCTTTATAAAAAAATCCTTATAAAAAGAGACCTCTAGTGTAGATTTGACTTATGCCATGTTCTAGGGTAATAAAAAGATATTTACAAAATAACCAGTCTTCTTACACTGTAGCTCTGTCTCTCTGCTTCCTCCAATACATAACATTAAAAATAACTACTGTTCTATATTGTCCTATTTATTCAACTTATCACTAATTACTGCCATTGGCTTGTCATCAGTCTTGTCCAAGATCTTTATTTGGCTTAATTTAATGTTGTTGGTTTTGTTCTTGCTTCTTTCAAATGCCAATCGTCTTACGTCATATATAATTTATCCCTCCTAAACCAGCCAAATTATAAACATATCTAAAAAACATAAACCAGCCTATTTCAATACATGTTTGTAACTTCACAATAGTGACAGTAACCACAGAGCACTGGAGGCAGTTGTCTCTCTACCACAGCCTCATCTGACTGCCAGGTGGTGTGGATATTTAACTCCCTCTGGGTATCTTTCTTCCGTAACCCACAAACACATCTGCTCCATCCCAGTGATTTCACCAGAATTCCGGATACTGATTTCTAAAAGCCGTCTTGAAAATACGCTTTCTTAAATCTTAAGACAGTGTGTTGGTATTTGCGCTGTATCACTATGCAATAAATATATCACAGACTGTAACAGCATTACACAAAGGTGCCTCTGGATGGTGGAATTAATCATGAGAAGAGCTGGAAATAACCAAAATGGAGAGACCTTTTTATAAAAGAATAATATGACCCTTCGCTGTAAATGAAGTAGAAGGCACTTCAACGAACTCCTTAGCAATGGGCTAAACAAAGGTGAATAGCAAATGGGTATTTTTGAGATAGCTGAGCTGTTTGTGGAAGAATTAGATTGAGAAGATATTGAAAAGGCAGCCAGAATCCTCAGGAGCAACCAACAACCGGTTGCTGACAGTGTTTCCAGGGAATTATTTAAACCAAATCCTTTGCCCATCAGTTGCATGGGAGAGCAGAAAACATTTCCAGATAGGAAACACAAAGCAGTCACATGGTCAACTGTTATAAACAAGTGTGTAGTTCCTTCATCCCCATGACAATCCATCTGTCTTAGAGACATTTTGTAATTTTACAAAATAAACCCTGGAATAAAACTGATGGGAACATTAAAACAAGTCCGGTGTGTAGCTATTATTTTTGTTTCATCAACTGCTTTAAACTGTGCATCACATATCTACACTTGGAATAATTAAAATACAGCGCAGTGTATTACACTATCTCTGCTAAACAGGTGTGCCACTAGGAAATGTCATGAATAAATGGATTTTGGCATACCAGTATCTGTGTAGGACATACTGTTGAGGATGCTTTACTTAGGACATTTCAGAAATGAGGCTGCTTACATCACACTGCTTAAGCAATAATAAATGAAATACAAATACTGCACATTATCGTGCATAACATTATCAACAATTTAACTCTCCCTCCATTTTTCCTATGCATTAGAGAAAAAAAAGTCTGATTGTCTAACATGCACTATCTAAATAATGTCTCTACAGAATGTAATCTATTGCCCAGGGCTATTTTATTTAACTGCTTAAAGCTAAAAATAAAAGCATTTATATCACACTTCATGTTTTGAAATCCCCATTATACTCTTTACTGTGAGAATCATGCATGAAAAGAACCATCATTTTTTACTTCATCTCAATTTTAAAACTTGGGTAGGATTCGCTAATGTGAATATTATTTGAAAGAAGATATCAATTTATAACATTTCAGACAACAATAAGTGAAAACAATATTGAAGTGTTTTTAATAGTGTTTTATCATTCTTCCAGTCTAGCATATAAATTTGAAATTGCCCTGTCACCTTGCTTTTTAACCCTTTCTCCATTCTTCCAGTCTTTTTGTGTAATTAATTTTTTTCTTGACTCCTAACTAATCTCCTTTCTACTCTTTCAGACAATGCTATTCTTCAGACAAGGGTAAAAAAAATCAATGATGTTCTAGACTGAGCTTTTTGCTGACTTAACAATATGACACTGGAATGATTACTAGCCCACTTGGTACCTACCTGAGCATTTTTTTATTCATCTGCTTTACCTTTTTGCCCACTCTGGGACACTGAGACCAGATCTTCTTCTGCATGTCCCACAATGATGACAAGGAGCTGTTTGAGCCTCCCTGCCCCACAACTTGAACTTTTCAATCATGTTATTTTTTTCACCTAAGATCCCTCTTTCATGCTAATATTTCTCAAATTATTCACTTCCTCTTTAAATTCTGTCAGGTCACTAATATTTATGACATATGCAAATACTGAATTTAACATTAAATAATGTCTTACGAACATAGCAGAAAACTATTTTTTTATTTATACCTTTCATTGCACATTAGTAAGATGATTCCCAGATGTTCAGCACACTCCATGTGCCTTACTAGTCTTCTTAATTGCCTTCAGCGAAGAACTTTGTCAAAAGCCTTTTGAAAGTCCAAATAAATTAGATCAAGCATTTCTCCCTCATCCATTATTTTGATGACATGTTCAAACTGTTCTAACAGATCAGACAGACCCTGGCTTCTTTTAGCAGAATTTAATTCAGAATTTTGCTCATAATTCCATTATTGATGATGTATTTGATCCGATCCATTTAGCTAATACTGAACTCAGACTTACAGGCCAGTAGGATAATTCTAGTTTGTTGGGAAAAAGCAACAAAAGCAAAACAATAGCTAAATTTTAATATTCAGGTTTTCAATAGGCAATTAAGTGCTAATAAAATTTGCATCAGCTCATCCCCTTCAGTTCCTTACAAATCTTGTTTGTAGCTCATCAGCCATCTAATTCTGCTTTCTTTTTAGTCTTTAAATTAATCTTATTTAATTGTTTCAATTTAATATAATATATAATTTTTACTGCCTTAAAAGTATTGCGTTTTCTATAGCAGAATCCATGTAAACACATCTTTCAACTCATCTGTAACAATTCCTTGTAAATCTGCTCTCTAAAAACCAGCAGTCTTTTGGTATTTTCATGAGTTTTTCAGTTTCTGTTGTAGTTGAAAAAATCCTTGCAGTTTCTTTCATCTTCCGCTCTAAGGTCTTCAGACTGATTCTTAGACTAAACATTTTCCACTTTCCATTTTTCCTACCACAATTTGTGTTCTCTTTCAACAGTTACACTTGGCCTGAATTTAACTGCAAGAGGCTGTATTTGGGGTCAAATAAATGCTTATCCCTCACATGATTTTGCTTTTTTTATTTTTCACTTGATTTTTCACTTGATTTGAAATCCTATCCATGTGTTAATTCAAAGAATTACTATAATTAATTTCAAAGTCACAAAAAGACATTAACACATCTACTTACCTTAGTTACGAAGACTGACAATGTCACACCTAATAATAACACACCTAGCAAAAATTTTGCAACTCGGTTATAAACAGTGTCGAAGGTACAATAAAACCCCCAGTATAAATCAAATCTTAACTTATTTTCACACCAACTATTTTGATTAGGAGTTGTTCACTCATGTGCAGCTTTTGTAATGTTTAATTTTTTGTTAGACCAAGTTTCATTGTTTTCCAACCATATATTCTGTTTATTTTTCTTTTTACTGCCACAGACAATTAGAAGATATATTTTTTGATGTTTTAGCAAAGGTTCATTTATAATAATTTGATTTTTCTATTTTCCTACCAGAATAAAATGATCCTAATGTTTCCTTTCTTCCAGAAAGCTCTGGCAGACTTTCCCCAGTCTGGGTATGGCTTGTCCTGAAGCATCATATCTGTGACCTACAGGGAAAGAAGAAATAATATACAGGTAAACTGGTGTCAAAAGAAATTTCTAACAAGGACTTTAAGAACACTTTATTTTATGCATGAAACGATTGTTTCAGTTCTGATAATTTTAAAAGTTGGACAGTAGAAATATAGTATCTCTAGTGTTATTTGCAATCATGATAAAGTTTACCGGCCTACACATTCTGCCCCAGATGTGCATGCAACTCCTTGAGAAACAAGGAAACCTGTGGAGATCCAAAGATAAGAAAAGAAGAGGAACTGGTCTAAAAGTCATAACACCCTACAGTACATAAGCTATGTACCCCTATGGCTAGTAAGCTTTCTGGTACAACCTGAGAGAGGGAACTCACTTCCCTGAGAGCAGCATCAGCAGAATTTCCACTCTTGAAATCAGAACTCCAGCCAAGGAGTGTCAGCCTGTGAATTAAGCACTATATGCCATTTATAATCTCCTCTCGCCTCATGGTATTAGTAAGAAAAGCACACTTGGGACTAGAGATACAAAAACCCCTTAAAACTTGCACAAAATTTTAAAAGTATGAAATATTTATTCTCATTTTCATAATTCCTATCTAAAGAGACCATCTGTTTCTCTGTCCAGAGACTCATATACATACACTACTTCTGGGGGGTGCATTAAGTATTAAAAATTACTTTTAGCTAAATGAGGGAGGTGAATACCCCTCAGGCACTTGTACCTTTGGGAAACTATGTTTTCATATCCATTTACTTCAAGTTAACTGTACTAAAAACCACTCAAAGTTACATTACAGTAAACTTACCAATTCCATTGTGCAAAAGATCCAGAAGAGTGGAAAATCTACCCATACATAAAGATCAAGAGATAACTGAACAGATAATGGAAATAGAGGTAAGCACCTGCTTCAAAATACAGATATGTAAAACAAATTCTTACTATCTGTCATTGGTATCAGTACACAGTGGAAAATTCTGATTTGTATAAAAATAACTCTTAAGATTTTAGAAGGAAATAACTTCAAATTGAAGTCAAATTTTCTTGGTTTTATTTTCCACTGCATTTATTTTGATACACAGAGATTTTAAAATCCAGTTTACTATCCAGAGTGTGAGCTACCACTTTCAATAAACAACATTAACAGTGTTTATATAAAGGCACACATGACCCATGATTAAATTAAAACTACATATAAACTACATTCAACTTCTAAATTTTGGTTCTGAGTCCATTTGGGGTTAAAAGTGCTCAGCATATTAGCCTGAAGGGTTGGGTTCAAGCAATAATGCCTATGTTAAATAAACAGAAATAAATATTCTGGGATTTCATTAATTCTTGCCTGAAGAAAGAACTGATTGTATCCAAAATACCATCTTTACTAATTGTTTTCTGTAGGTAAGTATGTTCTCAGATCAGCATGATCCCCATTATCTAAATAAATATTTTTATAAATATATAGTGCTGAACAAGACCTCTGTAAAGATTTATTTCACTACTTTAGAAACACCTTCTTCTCTTAGGAAGAGTCTACATAGTAATGAATACTTGCAAAGAAGAACAAATATTTCAAGAGGTTTTATTCCATTTTCAAATTTTCTTCAGATGCTTTCTAGGAATTACTTACTATATTTGTTAGAAGGATGCAATCTGCCACTTTATGACCAATTATTAGAGTAGCATGTTTCGTAAGACTGACATTCAAGAAGGAGACATTTTCTGAGGAAAATGGCAAGATGAGGCAGGAAATGTTCTTTCTGATACCAGACGGTTGGTCTTTCATCTCCCAGCTTTGGCATTTATTTAAAGTCATATCACCAGATCAATGTCAGGTCAGTTGCAGCTAAATTGGCTGAAGCAGAGACAGTCATTAAAGGGATGCATTCCGTAAAGAAAATCCAATTACCTTTTGCATTAGAGAAATCAAATTCATTTTCTGGTTTGGTCAAGGCCAGTCACTGTGGAAAATGCCTCACAGAAGAAAAGCACACAACACTGCCATAGTGTAAATAAGTTTTAGATAGGAGCGTGAAAAACTCATTGCTGCTGTTAGAATGATGTTTTTAGAAAAAGTAAAATGTAAATTTTAATTTAATTTACCCAACTTGGTATAGAGAGATGTGTGAGTGTGTATTTTTGCCTTTCTTTTTGTATTTCACAGCACAATTACTGGCCAGAAAACACCTCTCTCTATTTTAGTGGACTGTATCTGAAAAATTGAAAAAACTCAGGAATGAAAATTAAAAACTTTTTCATTCTCCCCCAAAATTCTACTCAAGAAACACTATTTTCAGTCCTGCAACTGAGGAAGTTAATTCATAAGAATGAGTATGATAAATTCTAAAAGCTTTCAGGAACTGTAAGGATGCCATAGTGTCAGGAAGGTCCAAGACAAGCCATTGTACTTGTCTTACCAGCACGCATTGCTTTAACAATAGGTAAATCCCCAAAAACATTAATTTGCTGTCACAATTCAATGATCAATATGCATCATAAATTTCCAGTTTCCCAGAGCAGGTGCATGCACGTTGCTGTTTTTCCTGCAGCACATCATTCCCCACCAAAAGAACCCATTGATATCTTTTGCAAAGACTCAACACAGCTTATGTATTTCTGAAAATTACGCATTTTTTTCTAGAGAGTGGGGCTAAGTCAGGTTAAAGTAGTTATGTTTCCTGAAGAAAGTCAGTGTGGAGTCAATGAGAGCTAACGTGTACCACTGAGCGCATACACTCCCTTTGCTCTGCTGTTATGAGCTTTTAGGTAAGAGCTATATATAGGTGTCCCACTAACTGCACATCAATTCTTTATCATCTCTCAGTCTCCCAGTACTGTACTACATCATGGCAATCACATACCAAACAAGGAAAACATTTAGTATTCAGTCATTAAAAGCTTCTATCCGTCATTTTTGTTTTCATCTTCTCTGAGATATTTAAAAACTGCAGAGCTGTTTACTTGATGTACAAAAGTAACCTATAAGGAAAATGCTTTTATGCTCCTTTCATCTGGATGTTAGGGAGAAAACTGTCTTCTATGGATCATATCTCAGTACTTCCATGGTTTACACAATGATATAAAATTCCACCTTTAATTACAAAATTGTTTTGGCAGTTGAGTAGAACTGTTGAAAACTTTGTTACACATCCTTCAGAAATAACTGTTAATTTATTTCAATCCACTCTGCTGCATTTTGGAAAACATATGATGTGTAAATGTTTGAAAACAAATATAACAAATATTTGTACTTAGGCTTACTGATCTATAAGGTGGGTGATATTTTTCAAGATAAATATTAATAGTCAGCTGTAAATACACTGCTAGATTTTAAAGTAGTTTTGTCTACTTTCTACATTTTCTAAAATTCCTAGTGTAGTTTCACTCCTACCCTGAAAAAAATCAAGCTCGTGTTAGATTATTTCTCCTTTAATTTAATTGCAAGAATGAGACAAAATATGGCCCATTCAATCTACTCTTTGTTTTCTCATTTTAATCAGAGCCAGCACATTGTTCTTGTCTTACCAGCAAGTATTGTTTTAACAATAGGTAAATCCCAAAAAACATTAATTTGCTGTCACAATTCAGTGATCAGTATGAATGATAAATAAAATAATGGTTTACTTCTGTTGCTTCCACAACAGGTCCCAGTATTATTTTGTGCATTTGCATATTTTCTACCAAAAAAATGTTTCGGAGTGTTGCTTTTACAAACTATTATTCTCCTGATCCTCAGCATTTGCAGACATGCCCTGTTTTACATCTGAATTTCCACCAAATGCAGTTAAAGAACTTAGTATAAGCATTGAGAGCACTCTTGGGCAGCAGTATAATTTTTGTTTGTAGCATGATGCCCTCAGAGGCTCACAGTTAGACTTGTAAACCCCCAATGCAACTTCTCCTCTACAGTCTATGTTTTGATGTGCCAGAAGATTATCATTTGCTGTTCCAACAGTTACAGCTCTTACTCTTCAGAAAGAAGTTGTGTGTCCATAAATGACAACACATATGCCACCTGGTGCTTTTTCACCTGCCTTTCCCTTCCCCACTAATACTTTTTAATTACATACAGTGAGTCAATGAATGACAGAAGCCCAACAAATGTATAGCCAATACTTGCACTGAGGACATAGTGTTAGGGTGATTCTATGACAGGTGAGGGAGTAAAAGATGAAGAAACATTCGTGACAATAATTTCTGACAAAAGTATATTACTAATGAGTAATTCCAGATGTTGCTCTTTTCTTCTCTATTGAACTTCCACTTGGTGACTATTGAGGAAGTATCTTCTATGTGGAGAAGGATGAATGAATGCGAGATATAATGTGTTTTGGCACTTGTTTGTCAGAAATTGTTTTCACTCTACACAATGTGTTCTAGATTAACAGCAAATGTTAACTACAGTAAATAAAAGTAGCATAAGCACATCTTTCAAAAATCTCTGTGGTGCCTACATCATGTAGAACCTCATAAAAATGAATTAATCCATTAAAACAAAAAATGAAGGATAGGATTTCAAGCTCTGATGTTTACCCTCTGTCTTCCACCGCTCTCTCAAAACCAGGCACCTAAGCCACGGAACCATCTAAACATTGGGAGGTCCCCAGTGACATGCAGGAGACACACAGGCCACTCTACTGAGACACCTGCCTGCTTCCTCTCACCAGAACAAGGAGCCTAATTAAACAAAAATCCGTCTCCATGTGCTGCCGCTGTGCTGGTTTTCTGGTTGATTCAGAGCTGTGATGTACTGACAGCTCAAAGTGGTTTCAATCCATTTCACTTCTTTACGATGACTGGCACAGAGAAGTGGTAGCTTCAGAGTAAGTAAAGGGGAACTTGAAACTTCCTTTACATGGCCTTTTCTGTTCTGCAAACACAGCTACTGTATGTCTATATTTTCACTCTAAGTAGGGAATGAGAGCAATCCTGCACAAAATAAGTCTCTCCTAGTTTCTAGAAATACTAATTTGAAAACAAAAACTGTTAGCAGAAAACAAACCGCAAAAATTCATGAAGCACTTCTGAAAAACCTTCCAATGGCTCTTCACAGTATTTTTTTTATCCTACTACAGGGGATTATACAACCACAAAAATTTTCTGCTCAGCTCCTGGTCCTTTGCAGATTTATGGAAAACATCATTAATTGTTTTTAATTACCCTTTTATACTGAAGCTACAACCATATTGAGAACATAATCCATCAACAATTTAGAAATCCTTCTATTTGTCCACATTTCCTGTGCAATTCTGCACTTCAGCTGCAGGCAAGCTCACAGTTTTGTCCAATCCTCTTTTAAAAAAATTACTTTGGTCTTACAGAATAAAGAATGTCCACAGAAGGCACTCAGTGGAAGACGGTTAATACCAATTCCACTTAAACAGAGGAAAATCTCCAGACTGTTGCAAAGTCACTTGCTATTCTGCGTAGCAAATACTTTGCTTTGGAAAAGTCAGATCGTGTTTTTGAACAGTCAATTTTTTAACACTTCAAATTATAATTAAAATGTAAAAATACCCATCAAAAATTTTCAAAAGGAATGTAGTATCTTTTCAGGAAGCCAAGAAATAATAAGTACTCAAACTGTATTGGGATTGTTCAAGGTATTCTCGGTGCTGAAAGATGAACACAAAATGATGTCCCTATTCCCTGAATAAGGAACTTTTGGGATTAATTATTCAGAAAACTGAGATAATCACTTAAATTGTCTCTATTAAAAAACCATAATATTGGAGGCCTTAAGGGTTTCAAGCATAGTGATTTTGCTGTTCCCTTAAAATGGTGTGGTTGGCTCAGCTCAGATATAGCAAATTAAGAAAGACAATATCATTAAGTTTCCTTTTATTTGCATTCAGGTATTAAGATTTGTGTTTTCAAAGACCTCCCACCAAATATGGTGCCTTGAAATGAAGTGGAAGATAAGACACTCTTGCAGTCACATACCACTCCAAACTTTGTTTTTCAGATAAAAGTCCTGCTACTGCAGAGTCAAGACAAAATATTACAATTTTTAACAACTGAGAATATTGGTATCTTTTTGTATAATAAATACCAAAAGGGAAAGCTGGTTATTAAACATTAATGGATACAACTGACAATGTTTCATTCTGATCCTTGTTCGGGAAGAATATTAAAGACACACAAGGGATAGCTGTTTGTGAAGAATTCTTAAGTACTAGTTGGGTTGCTAAAGGGTGTTTTGGAAAAGGAGGTAAAGGAAGATGAGAGCTGAGACAAATTGTTGTAACTCTCGCGACAGGATTTTACACTTCTTTCTGGATTTGTGCTGAAAGATATTCCACAGCCAATTGGACAGTAAGTAGATACCAGGTTTTGCAGTCAGAAAGTCAAGCATGGCTAGAAATGATTGGTAGTAACATTGCTTTCTTGCATCCTATAGAAAAGTCTTTAACCAAAATGCTTAGTTATCTGAGCATAGGTAGAACTTCGTATTTTTGTTGCTTTAGTTTAATAAGGACTGAAAGAATGCCAGGAGCTCTGGGCAAACAGAACATTCAAAGAGAATGGAAGGAAAATTGTTCCACTTCTACGCACACTTGAGAACACAGTCCTTATCATACAGTTGTTATTCAGTCTTCTGTATTATAAAGTCTGTGCCGATGCTATACTTTCACTTGCAATTGAGCTCTCTTATATAAACAAAGAATGAAGACTTTTTTCAGGTTTTCTTTCCTGGCTTCATATGCATCACTATCCATCTGCAAACATTCTTCCCATGGGGAAGCAGGATTGATACCATTTAGAAGAAAGCAAATAACATTAGATCATGGTTGCACAGTTATTTGCCATTTGTTTGACATGTTTATTCTTTATCTACTGTCGACACACAAAGCCATATGAAGACATCTAATGGTCACTCATTAAAACGTACTTTTCCTTATACATATTCATAAGACACACTGTAAAGAAAACCAATATATTCTTTTTTAAAGAACAAAGGAGAGAAATCTCAAGGAGACCAACTTTACATGAAAGGGAAAGTTGCTTGTCTTAAAAGTTCAGATGTTACAAACTAAAAAAATGCTCCTTTATCAACATGGTGTAAAGCAGATTTTTTTTATCAGATTCTCTTTTGAACACCAATTTTTGGTCAATTATTACTACTCATGTGGACATTTCTCAAGGCTGAGCCATGCTGTGTGCACAACTGATACGGTACAATCTTTGCTCTACAGCTGGGCTTGTTTGTCATCTTGGCTTACTTGATTAAGCATTTTAATCAATATTTTGCATAAGATTGTGCACCTTCTGTTGAAAATCATCTGGCTGGTATTTAGTGAAAACCAGTTGACTTCTCAGCATCTTACTTAGTCTTTGGTCATTTCTCTTCCATAACTTTTGAAGGGTGTATAATCCGTATCTTAAATGCTTTCTTTCTTAAAAAAAGCATTAATAAATGTTCTAAAATTGCAGGATTTTGTAGTAATAATGTTGGTAAGCAGCTTCCAGTGAAGCAGGTAAGCTGTTTTAAATTTAGCATAGTGCCATGGAGAACATATGACACTCCTATTTTTGCTTTAAGCTTTGACCTTTTTGACTCTAAAAAGTAAAATACTAGTTTTAGTATTGTATTTATCCCTTTTCTTCTGACTGTCTTAAGTCACTCCTTTTCTTCAGCCAGATCAGGTGTCTGATGGGGCGTTTTTGGGCAAAATAGTTCTGCTTTTTCCCCTAAAGTTCTCAGGAAATTGAATCCAGATTATATTTACATGCTTGAACTAGCTATACTGTACAATTTAAAATCACCCTTATTTCATTCATCCTCTCTATGTTTATGTTACGATATTAACATAACCCAGAAGCATAATCATTCGGGTTTTTTGAGTAGACCATTCGGCTAAGGTCAAGATTTTGCCTTGTTCTCTTCGCGGAAGGAGGGAAACACCATATTTCGGGAAAATGTAAGTCCTCCCTTCAGAGCCCAGATCATATTGTCTTAGTACCTTCTAGAAATTTTCATTTATAAATGAGAAACTAAAAGGTCTACAATGACTAAGCATAAACAGGAGGTCTTAGAAAAAGTATAATATACCTTTGCCTCGTAACTGTAAAGAGAAGGCAAAAATTCAGTTAGATTATTAGTGTTTTCAAACAATAACGGTATATTCTCAAGGAGTGTGAAACAACAAACTCACTTTATGTGGGATAAAGAAAAAATACTGTATTTACTAGATATCCACTACTGCAGTAGGCAAATACATATTTACAGTTAATTTGCTTTCTATTTAAGTTACATCACCTCTATATCTATACATATTTTCTGCTTTACATAAGTCTCATCCTCCCTGCCTTTACTATGATAGGTCATAATTGAATTAGATCCTAGACTCCATTTTTAAAGCCTCTGAATTATCATTGTTAATCGTAAGTCCTTGCTCAGAAGAATGAATTTTAAAATTACTCAGCCCAGTAGACTGATTGTATAAGAGCACTGTGACATTGATCCTGACAACTCCATTCCACCTCCAATTTGAAGGACAGTCTGTGGAAACTAAGCTAGTGCTGATGCACTTGCATTTTAACCTAAGTACATATTAACCTAGGAGGCATACTGCTGGCTTAACTACTATCTAGCAGAGTTATTGAGGTAAAACTTCAAGCTTAAATGATAAATATAAACATAAATCTATATATGCTTGAAAACACTTTTATTGAAATTGCAGCTCCTCTGTGTATATTGGCAAAAACATTTTACAACAGATGAAGAATGAAACATGATTACAGTTCTAGATTAGCTAAAATTAGTATGACCTTAGGTCTAGTGTGAAGTATTTCTCATGCAAAAATACAGTATATACAGGCATTTTTAGTTTGTAATAGGACCTCCCGAATCCTACACACAAAACCCCGAAGTTTAATAAAGACCCTTATCAGCTTTGAAAAATCTGGTCATTTTTGATGGGAAAATGAAACAAGAAAATGGACAGATGATGGAAACAAGCTCTAGAAAGAGAGCGTCCTTGATGGAAGACAGCGAGAGAGAATTCCGTAAATTATAAAATAGTAAAAATAAGAGCATGAGGTTGAAATAAGCTCAGTAGTTACAAGAATGGAGATCGACTTCAGAGCTTAAAAGTACTTCTTTACACTTCCTCCAACAGAAATGAAGGTTGACACTGACCAGTAGAGTATCCCTAGATAAAAGAAAGTTACTGCTTTAAACTAGATATTAGAATACTTCCCAGGACATCTCAGGTTGACCATTCAAACAGCTGTTCAACCCACAGGACAAGAACCAAGCCAAGACAGATTCAACACACAACTTCTGGAAGCAGAAAGTTCAGGTTCTAAGACCCTAGTGCTATCATGTGTTTGAGACACAGGCAGAAAACAGATGCTATCTAAAGTTCTTAATTATGAAAGTACCCCTTAATTAGAGTAGTCTTGATACTTTCCACTTTCCAGAGCTGTCATATGAATCTTCAGGATGTCTGCTAGAGAAACAATTGAATCATTGCTTAGTAATTTATAAGCATTACTATCTCACTGGATGAATATGTGAAGAGACATAATATAAGTCTTTGAGCACCTTTGGTCCACAATGCAGCAATATTGGAATGCAGCAAAGAAATTCTAAACTGGCACCAATGCAAGACAGCATGTCTTCTCAGTGGACCACAATGCCATCTGCGTGTACTGAACTTCAGTTAAGCACATGCTGACCTAAAATGCCTTGGCCTCCTAAGAGGCAGGCATAATAACTTTGATGTAGTACCACAAAACACAGCTTTTGTTCTTACAGCGAGGCCTGACATCTATCCATGGTGTGTCCTTGTGCTTCTTATGCTAGGGTTCACATATATGGGTTTGGAATTAGGCTATTTTCTTCCAACTGACAAATGAAATGTAATGAAGTTAAACTGATTCATGATGTGAATTTTTCAGTACAGTTAACAGGCTAACAGGTTAAACTATGTTGTAATCCTGTATTCAGCAGACAGCAATTAAATTTAGTTTAGCATGACAAGACTCCTGAGTATTTTCTTTGCTCTGATTGATGATCTATCAAATGTTGATTTGTTGGGACAACTCCTATACCAAGAGTACCAACGGGAAGGTGATTAGCACTGTTGAATATAGGTTCTTTATGTGCCAGATAACTCCAACATTATAACTTCACCAAGCCCAGACCCACCCCAGCAACCACGAAACTTCCAGGTTCCAGTGGTGTAGGACAGATACTCAAACAGCATTCAAATCCTGTGTTATATAGCTATCTATCCCTGGCTTCCCGCACAAATGTGCCTACTGTCAGTCATTTCTACTACAAAAATAAGGCTGGTTTGAAAGATCTGGGACGATCCTGCAAACAGTTTACACAAAGAATTTGCAGGCAAGTTAGTGATCAGACAATGGCAGGACTGACTGTAGAGTCCCATTCTTCAGTCTGGGTTCTTTAACCGCAGTGTAACACTCACAGTCAGTATTGGAAAGTAATATTTCTGCCATTTTTAGTAAACCTGTTTTTTCCATTTCTGATTACACAATTATCAAAACAATGTTGGCAATTACCAATGATGGTAAAAAGGGCATATTTGGAGCTGTTAATTGCAAGCTGGTGCATAGAATTGGTGGAAATTAACAGAAAAAAAATGACAAGTGGCTAGCTGTTTCAGTAAAACAACCAATGTAGCCTAAACTAGCATAAAAACAGCAAATGGAAAAAAGAGGGATGTAGGCTTGTGGAAAAATAAACGACATGAAGGATTAATATCTGTAAATTGACATTAGTGATTTGTTCATTTTTAATGGTAAAATTTTTAATAGCGCACTAAAAAGCGATAATCACAAGTCTCATGTTAGTACAAGAAAGTAACTTTCCACATAAATGATAGGTGCAGTTGTATTTTTTGTTTTGCATTTTTGCATGCATTTTGGTCTATGCATGTATAATATGCATCGACCTACAATTAAATATTTCATATGCCTATACCTTTCTGGACTTAAGTAAGTGCTCTTAAGATCAGACTGGCAGAGACTAACAGCCTGAAGAATGAACTTAGGTCCCAGTTCCACAAAGACTTTTGTATGAGCAGCATTTTGCAGACCACAAAGTCAAATGCAGTCAATAATGCCAGGCTCAAGCTCTTAGCCCTGTCACTGAGGCAGGGAAGTCTGTCACACAGGACTATCTACCACTCTCCTACTGTATGACCCTCCTGCTTGCCTCCTGCTTCCCAACAGCATGCCATCCTCAAACTAGCCTCACTGGGTATCTTCCCATTCCTACAATGAAATTATATTATCTAATAAATAAACAAATGATCACAAGGCTCAATACTTCTTTTTTTTTTTTTTTTACTCAGGGATTAATTTTGTCCTCACTCACTCCAGAGGCATTTTCCTCATTGATTCTTCTGGTTACACAAAATGATCTAGAAGTGCTTCTACACTGTCACAACTTCATGGCAATTATTAGTAACAAAATAATTTCAAAATGCTAGGAAACAAAAATGGGTAGTGAGAAAGTGCTTCTAGAAAGGAGAATGAAGCAGAGCTGAAGATGCTGTACAGTACAGAATTGTTACAACGGCAAAGAATGAGCTACTTCAAATGGAAGAATTAATATGGGGGTTAAGCGCATATCCAATCAAGTAAGCCATATTTACATATGCGGTTTTAGCTATAGTGTCACGGAAGTTCTTATTTGAGCACTAAAAAGAGTATTTATGAAGGGTACTATTTAGGAAGGGCATTAATGTGCCAGAATTCTTACATGACATCTTAAATATATGGTGTGTACACATCCATGCTTTTTCACAGCAGAACGCACAATCAGCACAGACAGCATATGTATGGTTGCTCTTACTAAATTCTTTTACAATATTCATTCTGCTGTGGGGAGGTACTAAAATGAAGTTAAAATACATTTTGCCTCTGCTCATTCTTGGGTTTTGTAGTTGTCACTGAATTATTTGATTAGATTGACTGTGAGGTTTTTAACCTAATTTTTTTAGTGAGAAATTCTGAATTGTTATGAATGAATCTCCAAATTACTTTGTTGTTGGCCTCTGTCTTCTTTCACATCCTAAATTCTTTAAATTTTTCTGATCCAAGAAGTTTCTAGATTTTTAAGCTTTGCAGTATTTTTATTAGCATGCATTGTACAAATGTGTTACACTTCAAAGAAAATCCATTAATGATAATTATTTTAGCAGGTTTTTAGAAGTTTTACAGATAAGTAACTTGAAAAGATGTTTTGGTTTTGTCTTTCTTGTTAGTAGCATGATAGAAACAAAATTCCAGCTTGAAAGTAAGTCCTGTGGTTTCTGACTACACTCTTTTCTCATTAACTGCACTATAAACTAGAAACCCACCAATAAATATTATGGCACAATGATTAGGAATAGATTAAGTCATCAGCTGGAACATGACTAGCAGCAGATTCCTATGACTTACATTGTTTTGTGACCTTTTCTTCTTATGAATAAAACCGAGGAGTTTAGAATCTGTAGTTAGCTTTCTCAGATCAAAATAATGAAGCTTTTGGCAGCATTTTAAGCCCTCTGAATTTGCACTGAAGTGCATGCAAAGGGTTCATGTGAGCCATCCTGCTGACTCATGTGTGTGGTCATAATATCCAGCTGGAGGATTGTAGACAAAGACTGAAGAGGCCACTTAAGAAAGTTCTGCATGGCCATGGCCATCTTCATTTCCACACTTTTGTTTGACCCCAACATTGTTATGGCAATAGGAACACTCACATTGCTTTGTAGCTCCTGTAGGGTGTAAAAAAATAACCAGACAAATTGTAATGACTTCACAGAAATGTTAAGGAAGATGAATGAAATCCGTTTAACTATTTGAGTTCAAACGAACTTGCTTATACAGCTGTGCCTCTTTACTGAAGATTTCAGTATATTTTCACAGAATCATAGAATACTTAGGGTGTGAAAAGACCTTAAGGTCATCTAGTTCCAACC
>NW_009925966.1:14198-33561 GCF_000696875.1 Nestor notabilis | reverse complement strand
AGGCTGCGCTGGGGAGGCAGGGTCCCCGTCAGTAACAGTGCGCGTTTGTGAAGGATTTAGGGTGTTTCCACCTCATTTTGAGGGCAGGTCTGTTTCTGAGGCGTTGCGGGTGGCTCCGAGGCCGCCTCGCAGTTGTGCTGAGTGAGTAGTTGGGTTTTGGGCTGACGCTCACTGCAAAGCTGGGAGTAAGCTTCATCCCGGTGCCTTTTAGTGTCTGTAGAAGCTGCTGTGGCGAGAGGTGCTGGAGGAGTAAGTGTGGGGTTTTACTCAGTGCTTTGTCTGTCAGAGTAAACTCGTGATGGGGGGGAGGACTTTGGTGGGGAGGGCTGGTTACACTGGCCTCTCTGGCCCTGAAGAGAGCGGATCATGTTGGAGGACATTGGGCTTCTTGGCTGAGAAGGGCGATTTTGGTGATGCTGGGTATTGACTGGGCTCGCAGCAGTTAGTTGTGCTGTGTAATGCAAGGGTTCAACTTGCTTGCAGGCCAGCCCTACAGTTGTGCTGGCACAGCCTAAAGCTGCCTTTTCCTTGCCCTTTAGTGCCAGATTGCTTCAGCATGCAGCTTAGGTAAGAATTATAGGAGCACGCGTTCATGGTTGGGAGTCAAATCGATTATTTATAGCGGATATTTACAGCCTGTCATAAAAAACCGTGTTGTTTGCTGTGATATTGAATCCTATGTTTTTTTAAAGCCAGCCCAAATTCAATTAAGTAACTCCCATCATACTTTCCTCAGACAGATGCACTAAAGTAACATGAATGTGAAGGAATAAACTTATGAGGTGCAACATACCAAATGTCTTGTAGAACTACAAAACCTAGAAATTTCTAGGTCCTCCTGGCTCTAGAATGACAACTCATAGTCTGTCATGGTGCTGTATAATTCACCAGGAGGTGCTTAGGGGTTCATTCACAAAGTTGTGCAGTGTAAGTTGGAAGCTGGAGAGGACAGAGCTGTGCAACTCATGGCTGTAAAATACAATGGGCTTCCTCTGTGTGTTAAAATACTTACTGGGAGCCAGACTTCACAGGTGTTATATATGTCTGTAGGCATGGTGCGTGGCTTTTATATTTTACTGGTAACTGTGGTGAAGAGGGAGGTTTGCATATGGCAGGAACAGGCTTTCTAATTTTGCTCTGGATGGCAGCTGTTGCACATGAGCTCTAAGTGAGCAGCTCAGAGAAGGGCTTGCATGGGGCAGGAAAACCCACAAACTTGTGATGTGGGGACTTGAGTGCTGCTCTTCTCCCATGCTGAGACCTGAGATCGTCTGAGGCTGTAGGTTGGATCCCCAAAGGCGAAGGAAAGGAATTAAACTCTTTGGTGAGACTTGTGCTGAGGTTCCTGCTGCTTGTGCTTTACAGTAGTGGTTGCTGTTGTGCTAAATCTACTGCAGAGCTTCAGTGTATACTGTTGCAAAGATCTCTTTTGACTGTCTTTATCCTTGACTATGTGGTAACAATCTTCTCTTTTGCTTTCACTCGATAGGAATAATGTTTCCAACATGTCTGTGCAGTCGCTGCTTTGTGAAAGAATTGCTGTTGCCAAAGAATTGATCAAGAGAGCAGAAGCCCTTTCCAAGTCCCAGAAAAGGAGAATAGAAGGTGGGGCAAAACTATGCAGCAAACTGAAGGCTGAGCTAAACTTCTTACACAAGGTGGAGGCAGGGAAGGTGGCCATTAAAGAATCCCATCTGCAGAGTACAAACCTTACCCATCTCCAGGCCATTATTCAGTCCGCAGAGAACCTGGAGGACGTTGTCAGCGTCCTCCATGTCTTTGCTTATGAGGACAGGTTTGGAGACAAGCAGACCTTGGTGGTGGATGTTGTTGCAAACGGAGGTCACACGTGGGTGAAGGCCATCGGCCGTAAGGCTGAGGCCCTGCATAACATCTGGCTGGGGAGAGGCCAGTATGGTGACAAAAGCATCATTGAGCAGGCGGAGGACTTCCTGCAAGCAAGCCATCAGCAGCCAGTGGAGTACAGCAATCCCCACATAATCTTTGCCTTCTACAACAGCGTGTCCAGTCCTATGGCAGAGCGGCTCAAGGAGATGGGAATATCTGTGCGAGGAGACATTGTTGCTGTGAACTCACTGGCAGAGCCGTCCACAGGAAACCAGCACCTTGGCGCCAGTGAATCGGATGAAGAAGGCCCTGAACTCCTGCAGGTGACCAGAGTAGACCGGGAGAATTTAGTGGCCAGTGTTGCTTTTCCTACCCAGATTAAAGTAAACGTGTGCAACAGGGTTAACTTGGACATCACTACCTTAATAACCTACGTCTCTGCTCTGAGCTATGGTGGCTGCTACTTCATCTTCAAAGAGAAAGTGCTGACGGAGCAAGCTGCTCAGGAAAGGAGGGAGAGAGTCCTGCCTCGGCTGGAGGAGTTCATGGAGGGGAAGGAGCTGTTTGCCTGCGAATCTGCTGTCAGAGATTTTCAGTCCATCTTGGAAACGCTGGGAGGACCTGGGGAGAAAGAACGAGCTGCAATGCTTGTGAGAAGAATTAAAGTGGTGCCAGATCAGCCATCTGACCGTGCCTTAGGACTAGTGGCTAGTTCAAAAATCAACAGCCGTTCTCTAACCATTTTTGGGACAGGAGACACTTTAAAAGCTATCACCATGACTGCAAATAGTGGGTTTGTGAGGGCAGCAGCTAACCAAGGTGTCAGGTTCAGTGTTTTTGTCCATCAGCCACGTGCATTGACAGAAAGCAAAGAATCTGTTGCCACACCTTTACCAAAGAGCTGCCCGCCTGGTAATGGACTATAAGTCATTGAATGAGTTATTAGAATGCTGCAGGGGAGGCATTTGGAGAAACACAAGAATCCTAACGATACATTTTTGGGTGTGTATCAGTGAGTGCAGTGACTGTAGCAGTGGAAGGGCTCCTCAAGGGATTTGCAGTATCTTTACTCAGTCCTTAGGGGATATTTTGTTCAGCTGGCCATTAATTTATTCGCTAAGGTAGTAAGATTTCAGTGCAAATTGTTAACTGGCTTACAGTATATTGTATCCATCCCTATTAAAACGTTCAGTTAAAGCACAGTTGTTGTGCCCTTGTCATTTTTGTCCTCCTCGGGGAGATTAAATTCAGCGCCTTACATGGACTTCAGACTTGGCTTCTGTGGAACTGAAATCTTTCTTTCATCTGACTGAATTTTTTGTTGATTCAGGGGTACTTTGTGTAGAGAATTATGCCTTTTTGGGTGTATGTTGTTTCATGAAGTCATGACTAGTGGCTGTGAATAGAAACCAACTTAAGTCTTCCTTCCTTTCTTGAAAGGAACCTCTGTATGTGTACCATGTTAGACTGAATTGGGCAACAGCTTTAAAATTCCCATAAAAATCAGTTGAAATTGGAGTTTATTGGTACTAATATGTTGTCACTCTTGGGCTGAACTGGACATCCAGTGGTAGCAGATCAAGGAGGCAAATCCACTTCCCTTTCCTCTTTGCCAAATGCAAAGTCTTGCTGGGAGCAAAACCCAGCTTAAGGCTTTGAGATAGCAGAATGCTCCTACATCGAGCCAGCACACAGGTGGGTTCTGATACTAATGAGCTCCCTGCTGAGGACTCATGGCAAGCTCCAGTTTGATTTTGTTGTTTGTGGGTTACCTGAAACAAAGGCTCACTGAGGTCCTTCAGTGTTGGTGTGGCAGAGGAGGAGGTTTGTGGGGCACGTTGTTAAATGCGAGGTTGCCCTATAGTAGGGAGAAGCTCTTTCACTGGTGTTTTTTGCTGGCTTTACTCAAAAGTGTAGACTAAACAACCATTCCTTATTTTTTGTTTTCCAGGAGAGACTTGCAGTTTGGGAAGTCTTTCCAATGTGTTTCTGTATGCAGTAATGACAGGAGTTGCTGATTGGTATTAAATTGCATCAGATTCCTAGTGGAAAATACTGAGATGCCGGAGTGAACCTCTTGGTCCCGAGCTATACATTTTATCAGGTCAGTGAAAGAGATACTCACTGAATGTTTTGTAGGCTGTTGTTCAACAAGATAGCATTATTATGCAGCCTATAGGTCAGGCAAAGAACATTCCCTTGCCTCTTGCTGCTCCACTCTAAATTTCTTCCAATAGTACAGAGTAGCTCCCCTTGGCCAGAGTCTAAACTTATTTCTTTCTGTCTCCAGTGGTCTGGTATACTCCAACACTGGTGTAAAGGTACTGGCATGCCAGCAAAACTACTCTGCATGCCTCTTCCAGCTGAGTAATCTTAACTCCAAGGAGCAAAGGTGTACTTCTGTCAGTATGACTCTTGCTCTGATCTTACTATGCCTGTAGAGTAACCTGTTAGGAGTTGTCACCAGTATCCAGGTGCTGCATATCTTTACCTGTAACTCCTAACAGTGCAAAGTCCAGTCTGTTTTTACTTACTCCTCATTTCTGCTGGTCACTGAGGTCGTTCATGTGGTTTAGTTAAGATGAGTGGAACTGGATTTTGTTGTTCGCTGCTTCAACAGCCAGTCTTCTACCTGCCAGTTTCACAGTTCTCCCTTGGTAAGCTGTTCTAACAAAAGATGTAACTTGTTCCTACAGTCTTAATGCAGTGTAATGAAACCTCATGGCAGGACACATACCCGCTGATTCCATTAATTCTCCTGGAAGTTCAGAAGGGAAAGGAGGAGCAGAGCAATGAAATTACATAGGTAACGTGCTGGCTGTGCTGCAGAAAAGCAAGTCTGCCTTAGTGGTTAGTGCAAGCTTCAGCACACAGGAGCTTTAGGAGACAGTGCTTTATCATGGGACGATGGATTTACCAGAGCACAAACATGCTCACAAATATAAAGAGCTGGAAGGAAAAGTGCCTTTCATTTCTGCCATGGGAATTCTTACTCTGGACACCTCTGTGATGTCTTTCCTTTGCATCAGGTGTGGGAGTAGAGGTGGGAGAGGGGAAGAAGAAAGAACATTGTGTTTCAAAACTCTTTCTGTTTGATATCAAAGTCCTGAAAGAAGGTGCATATTACTGTTCCTAGTGCATCATTTATAAACAATCAACCGGGGGGGGCATTCTTTTTGTTTACAACTCAGAGCATGGTAATTCGTTATGACCTTTCAAGAACTAATCCTTTAAGTTACTTTTAATTTGCTTGCGACCTTCCTACTCTGGTGAGGGTTTGAATGAGTAAATGGGAGAGAGCTGCTTCCGTCCACTTCAGCTCTGTTTAAAAGCCTCTGTCTCTGGAGCCATCGTGTGGTGATTTTCTTCATTACCAGTCTTTTGCCCAACACAGTATTTGTCAGTGAATCGATTTTCTTTCTTTTACCAGTTTACCAATCATATGAGCAACATTACAGGAATGCGAAACTCTAGAAATTCTATGTAATGTGTTTTGAGTGGAATATTTGGTGGTCTTTGTGTTGCCTTCCAAGATACTGGTGATCTCTATATATAAACTGGTGCTCTGGCTTGGTGTGTTTAGATTCTACTTCATTTCACAGAGGGGGGGTGGTGGTCTTTGTGTTGCCTTCCAAGATACTGTTGATCTCTATATATAAACTGGTGTTCTGGCTTGGTGTGTTTAGGTTCTACTTCATTTCACAGAGGGGGGATTAGATGTTGCACTTATTTATGACTTGAGAAATGAGTAAACAGAAGATACCAAATTATGTTTTAAATTAAGTTGATAAGCACAGAAATCAAAGACTGCTCATCTTTTCTTCTAGTATCATACAACTGCTTTGTCTACACTACAGCAGGCACTCGAGGATCCAGAGATGTCTCACTTGCTGCTATGGATTTTGTTTGGGATTTTCAGTGTCCTTGGCAAGGGTGGATTCCTAAACTGTTTCAGAGAAACAGTTCTTGTGGCACTTTTAATTTACTTTACATTATCTCTATATGGTCCCACAGTCTCTGAGGGGAGCCAGCATCTCTGTTCTGTGCAGTACTCAGCCTGCTGTTGTTGCTCCTACAGTAAGAATTCCAAACAAGTGCTGCAGGTGATGCCAGGCAGTGGAAAGCACTTGGATATTATATGAGAAATAAATAGGCAAGTTGTTAATACATTCATGTTTCTAATTTGGCTTCTACACTTCTGACAAAGGCAAACTTATTTTTGGCCACAGCTGTGTATATCCTTTACTTACTGTGGTTCTGGCTGACGAAATTTGCAGATCAGTAACTTGTTTGTCGTTGTACTTGCAAGCCATGAAGATGCTCAGAGGTAGTTTTGGGTGTTGCAGCCACAGCTCTGTAGAAGTATTATTCTTTGGTAGATTAATGGGCAGGGTAAGTAGTGATTTGTGTTTCAGACTTGTCCCCCTTACCTGATGATGCCTTCAGCAGACATAGAAAAGTCTGCTGCAGTCATCTGGAGCCTGTGTGAAAACACTTTCACAACCCTGTTCCTAGGTCCTGAAAACTGAACGTAGGCTTGGTCACAACAGCAATAAAACAAAACCCCACAATCATCAGTTGTTTGAGAGAAGTTTGAGGGGAGACCTCAGAAAAAAATACCTTAAAATCTTTTTTGTTCAATTGGAGGTCTTACAATAACGACAGAGCATGTAGTTGCAATTACATTCTTTATTTCAGGTTACTCAGCAAGCAAAGCAGCACAGGTTGCCTGTTAGCTAATTAACCTGGTACAGTAAGTGAGAACTAGGCAGGGTTCTTGACCTGAAGGTCTGTGGTTACAGTTCTCCTGCAAGCTGTAGTTTTAGGAACTGCTCCACCATCCAGCTTGCTGCAGGCACCTCCTTTGTGTTCGTGTGTGGCAAAACCAACTCTGTAGGTACGTGTGGCTGTTTCTTTCCCACCAAGATTTATTGCAGTAGTTTATTCTAGAGTAAAACCAAAGAGAGTGAATGTGAAACTACAACAGAAATGCTTGGAATTGTGGGGCTGTGCACATTGTTCGCTATGAAGGCCACAGAAATTAAGATTGTGCCTACTGAAACTGTTGTAAAGAATAAACACACACACACAAAACCCCCTCAAGCCTCCATTGTTCAGAAGCAAATTCTGCTCATTTAAAAGATCCTCACTTACAACGTCTCACATAAGACATTCCTCAGTCATAAAAAATCTACCAAAAGCCAAAATAACACGACCAACAACCCCAGCCTAACAAAAGAAACCCAAAAGAATTAACATCATCTGATAGTGAGGCTGAGCACATGATAAAGCAGCTCACTGTGGGATGAGAGACACCACAGGGCACAGCAGTTTTACAGTGCAGTGTAGGTACCAAAATCAGGAGTGAGTAGCAAGAGTGGTTGAAAGTGGTTTTTTGCCAAGGTTCGTCACATCCATTTCCTGAAGCATTTGAGGTCTCAACACTGCTTTGGTGGTAGCGGTAGTGAAGGTGATGGACTTCCCTGAGCTTGCTGTAAACTACCATAGTACTATCTAGTTCTGTTGGTGGTAGTAATGCTGGCCAATTTGGGGGGTTGCTCCATTTGCTGAAGCCACACTGGACACAATACTATAATTTGCAGTTTTGCTAGCACAGACATAGTCCTAAATGCTGTTGAGGTATGTGGGAGAAACATTTCAAAGGAAATGTGTTCAAGGGAAAATACTCTCCAACGATGAGGCAGCTGATGTGAACAGGAGTAAAGGAATATGGAAGGGTAAGTCGGTGTTGGATTGTCTTGCTAGCCAGGAAAGCGTGGCAGGAATGGGTGAGGATGGGGGAAAAGTAATCCTTCAGGCTATTCCCTTCCATGCTCTGTGTCCGGTTTTGAGCTATGGAGAAGTTGCTCATAGCTCTAAGGGAGAAAGGGTGAGTGTCACACAACCTCCTTACTACATATGGATAGATGAATGGTATCACAGCCCCTCTGCTGGTTTGTAGTCGCTGCAATTCTGACTTCTCTTCAGGCTTTTTCTTTTGTAGGGAATAAAGATGAGGTTCACCAGAGTGGGATGTCACTCAGGCAGACCACAGGCCTTTATAACAATGAAACTGCACCATATAAATCTGGGTTTGGTTTCTCTTTGGTTTTGCTTGATTGATTGTTTTTCCCCCATGTTAGGAATGCACGTTACGAGCCAGCATTAGCTATATCCACAAGAGAAACCTCTTTCATGGAGAGGAGAGGTGCAACCTCCTTTCTCCACATACAGCTGTCAAATGCATTCATCCTTAATAGCACAATTCATATTAAGGAGTCTCACCTTCCTCTCTGTTACTAGCAACTTATTTATGGTTTTGGAAGGAGGAGAGGAGCAGAAGGTGGTAGGTCTCTGGCATGCCAGATGCCCCACCAGAAATAGACTACAAAGAAAAGCAGCACTTTGCAGGACAGGTAGGAGCACTGGAGTAACAAAATAGACATAGCAGTAACAAGGACAATCAAAACCAAAATGTGTCTTACCAGGTATTTCAGTGGTTGGCTCTTGGGTTGGTTCTTTGCTTGGCTCCACACTCGGCTTAGGGGTAGGGTCAGTACTTGGCTCTCCACTCAGCTCCCAGGTGGGCTGTTCGCCTTCTTGCACTCCATTGTTCCCAACTTGCTCCATGCCTTCCTCCTTGTATGGGTCTCTGCTGTAGTCCAGGGGCACCTCTGTACTTGGTTGTATGCTGGGGTCTCTGCTCTGCTTCACACTCGTTGCCTCAAGCACAGGTGTATCAGGGGTACCTACAAATAAAATGGAAGGAATTTATATGGATGAGGAGGATGGTTTGAAAAGCCAAGTTATTTCTGGGGCTATCTAAGCATGTACAGAGTTGCTTTTATGGATCAGAGAGACCAAGTAGGAGTTGTGGGGGGAATAATCTGGGAATAAGTACACTCTAGAACGTGAATCTTATTTCAAGTTACAAAGATTGATTTGCCAGTGTGTTTTTGACTCACCTTGTGCCTTTAGCAGATCAACCAGAATCAGTGCCAGCAGTGCTGAAAGGATTGTCATCTTCTCCAGCATGGCTGCCCGAACACCACGGTAAGCACGAGCGTTTGGAGCAAAGCTTGAGGTACACAGCAGCCAGCCAGCCAGCCCTGGCTATTTAAAGGCAAGCTCATACCTCTGTGCATCTTCCTGAGAATAATAGGTTGCGAAAACAGCATCCAAATTACATGCTCAAAATCAATTTAGGACTTACCTGTCAGGGACTGTAATCAATCAATTCCTGCCCCTTGCTACAGGGTGAGATAACCTTTACTGCAAGCAGTAAAGGACACTGGGGGCAGAGAGGTGGGGCAGTGGTGGGCCCAGACCGCGGTACTGTGGCACTGCTCGTGGTGTCACTGCGTGCCTCTGGCAACGCTGGTTGCTCAGGGCTATTGATCCTGTTGGTTTTGCATAAGGATCTTCAAAAATCCTTTGATATGACACTTGACAAATTGAACATGGCTCGCAGTAACAGGTGAAAGGTGAGGTGTGACTGAAAAACACACAGCTGGCTTCTGCGTTGTAAGGAAATAGTAACAGCGTGAAAGAACTGTGGTGAATTGGTCAAGGCTGGATGAGCATTTTGTTGGGAAGCCTTCCTTTGTCACTGTTGAAAACTTGTGGGCTCGTGCATGTGTGTATCTAGCCTGTGATAGGCAGTATCTCAGCCCCAAAGTGATGCATTTGAAAGGTTTGGATAGAACTGGATAAATCTCCAGAGAGGAGCCAGCAGCTTTGTGTGGTTTCATCAGCAAAGCACAATCCTTGTTCCAAGGAGCATTTCTGATGCAGAAAAGATGCTCTGTTTGCATGGATGCAGCTCCCCATGACCTTCCCCATCACCACTAACCAGGGAAGTTGAGTCATGGCAAGAAACTCTCAGGTTGTGGCAAATGTAACTGGCTTAGTTATGTTTTGGGGTCTGCCAGGGGAGCAGTGGACTTGAGGTCTGTGTGTTCAACTCTGTGATGAAAACAGAACTATGGGCCTGGTTCTGTATCTTACACTGGTTTGAGTGAGTGGTGTAATTGCTATAACTAGCAATTCTGCAGTGATGAGCAGAATTAGGTTAATGTCAAATCAACGTAAAGGAATTCAGAATCTGGCTCTCAAGATTCCTCCCCCCACCTCCCATTTCCCTGATTTCACTTGTTTAATATTGCATCAACTTAGTTTTTCAGCACAGTGTTTCTTTCAAGTTGCTTCTACCTCTAGGGTTTGCCTGAGGCATTATTCTTCTAATCAAGCTTTTTATGGTGCAACAGAAGGGGTTTCTTTTTCTTGAAGTGAAAAAGAAAAACTGATGCTCATGAACACCTACAGATACGTGGCTGCTGCAGTGGGTTTCTCCTGTGTTACTAGTTTCAATTGAAGGTTGATGTGTAACATCTTTTCTGTTATTTCAAATGTGAATGGAAGAATTTGCCACTGACTTACTTGTAAGAGGTAACAGCATGATGCACAGGCCAGAAATCTGAAGATAACTATCTGCAATGAGCAAGATTCCTCAGTAGAGACTAAGAACTCTTTGTTTTCCATTCCTGAAAGTTATGAAAGAAGAGCAAACAATCATAGAATCACAGAATGGTTTGGGTTGGAAAAGACCCTAAGATCATCTAGTTCCAACCCCCTGCCATGGGCAGGGACACCTCTCACTAGACCACTGAGTTATTACTGTGCAAGGAAAGAGGAATTGTCATGTTACTCCCTCAGTGGATCTCAAATTTGTTTCTGAAGTATTAATCTTCCCTTCTCACGAGGCTCACTTGCTCTTCCCAGATCTCTTCTGTTTGTGTCTGTTGTTAGTTTCTAACAAATGTAAGTGAAGTTAAGCATTTTAAAGCAGGGTTGTAGGTTAGTTGTTTGCCTGGAGACAAAGCTACATCACTTGTTTCTCACTGCTGTTAAGAGCTGTTAAGGAGAAATCTCAAAAAGTAGTAATCAAGGTATAGATTCTGAGTAGTTCTTACTGTTGGGGATTTCGTGTGGCTTGGATTTTGTTTTGGTTTTGTTTTCTGTTGGCTTTGTTTAAAATCAGTACAGAGCCTGTCACTATTCAACATCTCCGATGATCTGCAAGTAAATAGTTAACATTGCTGAAAGAATTAACAAGTGAGATGAAGATTCCTGAAGTAATGGTGAGGACAGAGGTGTGTTACAGGTTTATTGCATTTACCTACATAGACCCCAGCCAACAAGGCAAGTTACATGTACAGGATAAAGGAATAAAAACCATACTGAAGCAATGGAGGCTGCATCCTGGAAAACAGCTCTTTCCTTCCCCAAGCTCCTGAATGCAGCCCTCAGTCCAGATGTTAACATCCATTGTCGAACGTAACTAAGCTAGAGAGGGTAAAGAAATAAACCATAAACATTTCTTTCTGGAAAAAAATCCCTGTTTGTGAAGAGAGAAATCCTTTCAGATGCCAAATTTGTGCATTTTATCAAAAAGAAGGATAGAGGAGTGACTTATGGTTTGTAATTTATTGGGGGGAAGGAGGGGAATGCAAGGTGCTAAAGCAACCTTTAATGTCATGGGCAGAGGCATAACCAGAGGCTGGCTTGATGCCAAAACAAAATGAATGGTTTAGGTAGAAATCAGTGGAGTATGAGAGAGCCGAGTGGTATTTAACAGCCTGATGGATTAAAAACCCTCTAGGTATGATTATCAAGTGACTCCTCTTAGCTTTGTGGTCTCTTGACTCCCAGTTGTCCAGGTTATGTATTGATATTGGACTCCTAGGGAGAAGCAAATATGCCTTTAATGCTATGGAGATGGATCACCACTTCCTCTGTGGGGTGGTGGAAGATGGTTGGACTCACCATTAAAATGCAGGAGGTGGCAGCACACCGGGGCCATTGGTACAAACAGTGTTCAGCTCAGTGGTGTGCAGAAGCTGTGCAAGTGTCCACACAGCAGCTTCAGTCAGGAGAATAAAGGTGAACTCTGCCTTAACTCTGCATTAGAGCTTTGAAGGATACCTGGCAGTGACTGAAACTGTTTGCTAGTCCCTGGGGTAGGACAGGTTGTGATGATACTGTCTTACACATCTCTGAGGAGGGACAACTCCTTTCATTCTCTGTACCCATTTGGTCCAGGTGCCTTGATTGATGGGAAGAGTCTCACCTGGAACTCCAGCAGGTGTGAGACAGGCAATTCTTCCTTCTTACACTTCTGTGCCTGTGCAGTGCCTGGAGGTGGAAGCTTCTTTTGCATTTTAACAATCCAGTGCTAGTATTCCAAAGGTGTGCTGTGCAGGCAGGCACAGTGCTAAGAGGTTTTGATAGCAAGTGACTGAAGCAAGCTGTGATATGTAGCCTCCCTCACCTCCAAATTGGGAAATGTAGTGCAAGGTATTTATTACAAGTGTTTTCATGAACTAAGAATACTGTGATTAAAGGTACTAACATATTATTAAAAGTTTGATTTCTTTCTTCCCCAGCTGATGTTTGTTACATTTCTTTCAGCTCAAAGCAAGCCAGGGTGATGAAATGAAGTTCAGTGGAGCTGGGATCAAAGCAAGGGACATCATTGACAGATGGTGCAGGAACTAGTTGTCAGAAGTTCCACAGGCTCAAGAGAAGACTTGCAGGTAAAACTGAGGGTAGCTAAACATGTGGAAGCAACATCCAGCCTGTGTGATCCTCAGATGAAACATAGGATCATAGGATAACTCAGCTTGGAAGGGATCTTGGGAGCTCTCTAGTCCAATACCTCATGGAAAGCAGGGTCACCTAGCTCATAACAGTTTAGTCAGAGCTTTATTCAGCCTGGTTTTGAAAGCCTCCAGGGACAGAGCCTGCACAACCTCTCTGGGCAACCTGCTCCAACTCTAGATAGTCCTCATGGTGACAAGGTGTTTCATCAGATTCAATCTGAACTTCCCTTGTTTGAGCTTACGCCTGTTGTCTCTCATCCTTCCTCTGAGTACCACAGTCAAGCCTGGCTTTTGCTAGCCTTCATAAATAGATGGGAAGTGAGAGAGTATTAGTTGGAGATTGACACATTATTTGTGTTTCATGTGCATATAATATAAAGACTTGCAAAGTCTTATTTTTCTCTGGTCACCAGCTTATGGCCACCTTTGCAAACAGAGCACTAGGCTAGGGTTGGACTCGGTTGGACTGGGTGATGTTAAACATATTGACTTGCATCCTTTGTTGGACTAACACAGCAGGGAAAGCTGTGGATCCTAATCTGGGTAGTGCAGAACACTTAAACTAAATGTAGCTGCAGAATCTTTTTAGGCAGAATAATTTTCAGCTTTGCTTTCTTACCAAAGGAGGTCAATTGGGAAATGGCTTAATTTACAGAAGGAGACTCAGTGCTGGAGACCTGTGAAATCAGATTGCACAACACGAGACAGAAACTCCTGTTTGGAAAACAAGCTATTTCTTTGTTAGCAGCAAGGACCAGATTTTCTGGAAAGGTGAAGGATGCTGAGACTGCTTCATTCTTCTCTCGTGAGCTGAGGGTTCCAAGTGCCCTAGGGCATGTTATGTCAGATGTAACTATTTATGCTCTGGGACAAGGATCTGTGGTAGTATCCCTTCAGGTACTTTATTTGTATTTCACAGAGTTTTCTTCCTTTTCATGGGGATTAGCTTGGGAGAATCAGTCAAAGATTCTGTTTCTTCACAGTCATATTCCACAGAAAGAAGAGTTTCATGGACTGTACTTAGTGCTCAGTGTTCCAGCCAGCTTCATGGAGTGAATGATTTTTGTTGGTTTGGTTTGTTAATGAGGCAAATCCTGACCTTCTCTGGAGAATACGAGAAAAAATAGAGTCAGGATCTTTTTCATGCAGCTAAGGACAGGCTGAATTGCATATCAAAAGCTCTAAATAGAACTGTTGAAATCATGTTTTGTTATTCAGGCCTGACTTTCAGCACTACCTGGGACTCAAACACTTTTTTTCTCCCTGAAGTCCAATGTAATATATAAAGTTATGGCTGCCCCATCCCTGGCAGTGTTCAAGGCCAGGCTGGACAGAGGGGCTTGGAGCAACCTGCTCTAGTGGAAGGTGTCCTTGCCCGTGGCAGGAGGTTGGAACTGGATGAGCTTTAAGGTCCCTTCCAACCCAAACCAGGCTGGGATTCTATGAAAATGGATGTGCAGTTTGTAGTGGTATTCTGCTGGGGAAGGGCAGGCAAATGGGATTAGCTGATGCATGGATTTGGTAGCATGTTTAGTATGAGATGCAGGCTTGGGTATTTTTCCTGCTTTTATCAGCATGATAATTTCCATGCTCCACTTTGTATTCTTTTTCCATGTCCTTTCCTCTCTCAACAGCATCATGTCCTTTAGGCCTTTCCTTTCTGCATCTGTTTCTCCTGTTGCTGTTTGTCACTGTTGCATCAGACAGCTTTAGTCTCCCTTCAGGATGGAAGGAGCTCACCTGAACTTTGCCAGGATGGAGTGGATAAAAGTATTTTCTTATCTGTAAAACTTCAGTCTCTCAGCTTTCTGCCAGAGGGCAAAATGCTTACTCAGAGATAATGTGACCCTACTCAACCCTGGAGATCTCTGGCTTACCAAGCAGCATATTTGACCCTGTAATGTCATGGCTTCCCCACTGGCTTTGGAAGCTTTTCTGAAATGGAGTGCTTCATGTAGGGAAGGATCTATGGAATAACAAGTGCCATAATGGCAGAGATACCAGAGCTCACCTGCTCTGTAAAGGGTGTTCACTGTAGTACCCTAATTCTGCAGGTCCTGAGAGAATGGAGGGAGTGCTTAACAGAGGCACCTCAGCTCTTCTGCAGGAGCCATGGAGAACACAGCTCAGTTGAATTTGGAAGCTGCAAAATGGTTTTGTTATTTTCTTCTGTCAGTTTTTCAAAATGATTCAAGATTCTGTAGCTCTCTTTGTGTTTCTGAGGAGTTTGTGTGACCCCCCAAGTGCTGGCAATATTAATACAGCTACAGCAACATTGCCTGCAAGAATAGCAGTCCCACTCAGGAGAGGAAAAGCAGAAATGTTGCTCAGAAATACACTGTATGCTTTAAAAGTGGCTTGTGAGTAGCATAATAAAGTTGTAGCTTTTGGGTACAAGAGGATCCTTCTTGTATCAGGGAAGTATGCTCTATTAGGAACTGTTTTCCCTGGTTTAGGAATCAGCATTACTAAAGCTAGTGGAAGCTGTGTTACCAACCTCAGTAAGAGCAGCTGTGAGGAGAGGGCCTATTTTCTGCCTTTTTAAATCTTAGTGAGCAAAGAAGAAATCTTCCTCCCCTTCTAGAATGCTTCTGTTACAGCAAATGCCACACCAGTAAATTGGGTTCATCCAACGTTTTTGGTTCTTTTGAACACCTTTTTGGTAATTGCCTTTTCTCCAACTTGATGACTTCATGTTTTCCATATCAGCAGCACTTGAGCACAGCAGCTGCTGGATCAAGCAAGAGCTTTCTTTAGCATCCTGATTCTCCTTTTAGATGTGGACTTGGATATCCATGGATCCTGCCCAGTCTGTAGTTTTGGTATGTGCTGTTTATCTTTGTGAATGCAGGACAGGATGGGTTTGAGGGATGTTTAAGCAGCCAGGGATAGCTCCCACGTATTCAATACATGTTCTGTGAAACCTTGTCAGTCCATTGTGAGCCCCTCGGAAGAACAGGGTTGCTTTGCCATTATTGGCACATGAGTGAATGACCTTCTCATCAGGATGTTCTTGTGAGATGCAGGTCATCCATCTTCAGATCACTGCCCTGATTTATATGGAATTCCAAGAAAGACTTTTTTCACTTGGGGAGAAGAGTGATGTTTCAGTAAAGAAATCAATGACCATCATTTTGGGATGTCTACCAGAAAGGCTGTGCTAAGGCAGTAAGTTTTGTAGAGTGTTGAGATCTGTCTGCTTCACTCTGGCTTTCCTCTGGATAGTCACAGGGTTTTCAATGGGATTGCTGTTTGTTGTTCCTGCCTTAAATGTAGGTATTTGTTGTGCCAGTTTTGATTCTTTAAGCACTCCTGTTACTATTTGCTTACTATCAGTAGAAAGGTGGGCTGCGGAGTCCTCTCATCTGACTTCCTCTCATCTCACTTCCTCTTATCTCATCACTCACTCTGATCTGACTTCCCTCTGGGATTAAGGCTTTTCGAGACCAGGTTGAGCTTTTCAGGTGGAATAATTTCCTGCTGGAAATACTGATTTTCCAGCACTGAAACATCCAACGTTGCTGTATGACTGTGTCAAACATTGGATAGAAAGCAGGGAGCGAGGCTGGGCAGCCTGTGTGGTTTGCTGCCAGCCTGCTCCCCGCTGGCTCCCTGCAAGAGCCTCCCTGGTAAATCATGGGCTTGAAGAGTCTGTCTTGTGAGAAAGGACTTAGAAGAGGGTGGCTTGTTCAGCCAAACAAGCACAAGGCAGGAGGTGACCTGTTCTGCCACTCATGAACATGTCAGGAGGGTAAATGCTGCAGTTGAAGAGCTGCTTTAGGTGTTGATACAGGGACAAAAGGCTTTATGTACATTTAGACTGGGAAAGGAAGACAAATTTGCAAAGCCTTCAGAGGGGAATAGTGAAGAAAGAACAAATGCTTTCTAAGATGAGACATGATAGGTGTACGAAAGGGAATATGTGATCTGATGGGGGATAATTGGGAGCAAAAATTGGATGCAAATACCTCTTGTGACTTCCCGCCCCCCACCTGCCTCCTCCCTGAGACAGAGCAATCTGGTAAAAATGAATGTCATAGACTTTCTTCCTTCTGCAATTTGTATTACTTACGTCCTGTCTTCAGATGATCTCCCTTTATCCTCATTCTGCCCACAGAGAAAGAGAAATGGAGTTTTCACAGAGGCAGGATTACATTTTACAGCCTGATCTCAACCCCAGTGACACTGAGAAGGTCTGTCTCTGAAGGCCCTTCTTGTTCTCTCGGTTTCCTTAGTTTCCCTATTGAACAGCAAGAGGCCAGGAATGAAAATAATGGGCAGGTTTGCACCGTGGAGCAGCCTCCAGGTGGTTCATCCTTCCAGGTAATGTGTTTTCCTCCACATCCCAATTATCTTTATGCTCCGAGAATTTGATATCGAAGCTTCTATTACGCTCATATTTCAGTCTGTTCATGCACTTACTTTTTAAATCCAACATATATTCACATGCTTCGAGTAGGTCTGCAGCAGAACCCTACGTCTGACTTCTTGTTCCCACCCTCTGACTTTCACCTCTGTGACTTTACCTGGCGGTGCAGTCAGACAAGCCAGGGGAACTACTTTGCTGAAGGATTCAGAACAAAAAGGTCGATTTCTGCTGGATTTGTTCTCCATCCTGGCTCACTGTGCAGCCGTGTGAATGCCCAAAGGGAAAGGATAGTACTGTCTGCAGGAAGGCAGAGGAGTGGAGGATGGACTGTTCAGCAGCGATCTGGCTTTATCTTGTGACCTTAAAAGCAACTGACTGAGGCACACAAAGCAGAACGGATGCCAGAAATGGGGGCAGAGCTTGCCTTTCCCTTCTCAACAAAGGAGCTATTTGTAATGCAAGAGGCTGTCTCCCACCTGGGAGATGGGAAATTCTGGTCCTACAGTGTGCTTGCTACTCGGTAGGTAAAGCTGTTGTAATTTTGGCTACCCAGAAGGGCACTGTTAGCACAGCAGCCTGTGGAGAAAAGGCCTTAAAGGGACTATATTAAGGAAGAACTATTCTTTGACTTAAAAGTCGGTGTCAGATGGCTGGTTAGGAGAGCTGTGGTTATCTGCTGCTCTTCGTGGGACTAGGAACTGAGCCCCTGTAATGCAGCATTTGTCTAATGCAGGTAGAAGTGCTTGATCAGAAAATCCTGATGGATTCTGCTGTTTGTGTGGTACCGAAAGAGTTAAGAGGGAACTCTTCATCTCCGCTCAGCCCAGCAGCATCCAGTTCAGGAGATAAAAGCACCCCTCAGCATGAACAGGCTGCAAAGTGTATTTGAAAATAAATTCTTTAATGCCAGTTGTCATTACGAATTTATTTTCAAATACGTTTTGCAGTTTGCTCCTGCTGAGAGCTCCTTTTATCTTGTAACTCCCAGACTGTGGGGCTGAACAAAATAGGTAGCTTTCCTTTTAAATAAAGCAGCAGATATTGGAGCAAGATTCTATCTGTCACACATTATGATATTTATATGTGTTTCTCATCAACCCCACATTCCCCAGGGACTCTCGGATTCACATGAGGTCTCGGAGCCCTGGGTTTGGTGTCTGGGTGTGTGATTGCTTTAATGGAAGACCGTGCTGTTTGCGTTGCCTCTACTGACACTCCGTTACACTTGGTCACATGTACATAAAAGACAGTCTAAAGCTCTTCGTAAGGATGGTGCTTTAGGTAACACGATGAGTCAATGTGTCGTGGATCAGCCCTGCCACTTGGCTTCAAACTTGGCTACATCTGTTCTGCTTTGTTAGCAACCTCTGGATTAGGAGCTAAGTACCGTAGCTCGCTGTAGCTTGCACTCAGACGTGTAGTTTGTGTGTTTCCCTGATTTCTACCTGTTTTTTGGACAGCATCAATTACTTGACATGCTTAAAATCCTGTGCATCCTGCCTTTGCTGGGAAATGGGGAGTCCTTTTTTTCTTCCTCTGAAGTACCAGGGGAAATGTAAAAGTCCAGACATTTTCAACAGATTTGTAGAACAAATGAATACTGAAGCCAACATAGAATCACAGAATGGTTTGGGTTGGAAAGGACCTTAAGGTCATCCAGTTCCAACCCCCTGACACCTCACACTAGACCATGTTGCCCAAGGCTCTGTCCAGCCTGGCCTTGAACACTGCCAGGGATGGGGCCTTGGCCATTTGTGGGGAACTTCATTTGCAGCATGGTAGTAAGAAAACAGTAGGGTTTTATTTGTTTGTTTAATTATTCTCTCAGAATCAGGAGCCACGTTCTTACAACACTGCCCAAATTTGCTGTGATCTTTCTCCTGGCAAAGCTAAGTAATAGGAATTTGGAATACAGCACAACTCTTCTCCTTCCACGTGGCAATAGCAATTCAAACACCATACAATACTACCCCAACCTCCCCAAACCTACAGGACAATTCCTTCCAAACTTAGAGCTCTCCAGTTCAGCAGAAGAGAAAAACATTTTTATTGACAGGGATGACATTAGTTAGAAGTTAGGAACTCTGCTTACAGTTCTTGGCTGTATTTTTTCATAGGACTAGAAATTGTGGGGATCTCCTACCCCAAACATCGATTTCTGCACAAGGTTGAAGTAGCTGTGTTCCTGTGGGTGCTTTTTAATGACCCCTTCTGTGACTGTGACCTCAGTTTAAGGGCTGTGGCTCTGCAGAGAACACTGAGCTTGTTCCCAAGAAGCCTGTGCTCTGCTCTGGGCTTTCCACCCAGTCTGCTGCTTGGCATTAGGCAGCTCTCTTCTGTTTTAACTTGTCTTTAGTCTGGAGCAGAGAAGGCTCAGGGGGGACCTTATCGCTCTCTGCAACTGCCTGACAGGAGGATGGAGCCAGGAGGGGGCTGGTCTCTGCTCCCAAGGAACAAGGGATGGGACAAGAGGAAATGGCCTCAA